>NC_064808.1:26833304-26972259 GCF_023721935.1 Panthera uncia | reverse complement strand
GAGGCCTACACCACACAGACATTTATCAAAGATCAAGTTCCAAGATGTAAAACAAAATAAAACAAAGATTTTCTCCTAATTTGACTCCCAAAGGACTCAAAAAGCATTTCAAACGTGTCCAGTAAGACATTAAAAATAATTATCCCATAGAGTAATTTCTCCCTTGGTTGTTTTAATATATTTTTGTCTACAAACAAGTGAAGTTTTCTAAACTGCTCCCTTGGCTTACTTTGAAAGGTCTCTAGAACAAAAGTACTTTGGGTGACCCCAGGATACCTGGCAACAGTAACCAAGGATGTGGATGAGGCTGAGAAAGATAAAAACAGACGATGCACTTTTCGATGTCAGACCTAAAATATTGTATACTTAAAACAGAATAAAATGTTGGAAGCCTAGAAACAAAGAATAATCCCATCAGGAAAATTAGTGAGCTTATTTAAGAGAATGTTAAGTAAAATTTCTCAAAGTGTGTATAAAATCACTCTTATGCTACCCAGATGGCCCTGTGGGGTGACTTCTTTATGTAATTAGAATTGGCTTTCCTCCCCTTTTCCTCCTTCTTGCCTCCTCCTTCTCCTTCTCTTCTTTTCGTAATAATAGTTATTATTATTATTGGCCATCATTTACTGAGTGGCTGGTCTCTCTCATACATTCTCTCTACTTCTCATAACAACCATTTTAATTAATGGTTATGATCCCCATTTCTGAGATGAGGAAGTAGATGCTGAGAGGTTGGAACTGCCCGCTATTAACCACTGAGGATGTAATGCAGCCAGAACAACAGTCAATGCTCTGTGTGGTGTAGCATCCGAATTCTGGAAGGAAGTGAAGTAGATAAACTTCGGGGATCCACTTCTGCAGAAGCCCTTGGCCTAGCTTATTCTCAGATTCATACTTAGGGTCCAGCCCAATTATGACAAGATCCACAGACCCAATTAAAATTAAATTGCTTTTGTCACAGAAACTGTTTCCAACCACACGGTGTCCACTAAAGTCTACCCACCCGCTTCCTGTTTGTATCAAATTCTGGCATGCCCTGCTTCATACAATGGCTGTGTCCCTGAAATTAATTTTTTTTTTTTTGTTAAATAGTGAATAACAGTATCACTGCACTGTAGGGGAGTTATAGAAAGAACTTACTATTTCAAGGAATCCCAAAGCAATTTTTTTCCCTTTCTAAATGATTCCCCCCTCTCTTTCTCTGCCTCTCTTCAGACCTGAATTTTCATGTGCAGGATTGAATCGAGAGGAGCAGTGGCATGTATGAGTACACCAATATTGTGTTTAGATAAAGCAGGAGGAAACTCTATTGAAGGGTCCACTTAGGCTTCCAACAAGGTGGCTCACAAAAGATCTCAGGGCTAGCCCTTTTCTGATGGTCACAAGAAGAGGAAAATGCACCTTTGTAAACCCAGAGCTCACATGTACTATAGATGTTCACCTGTGCATGCACACACACGCACACACAACCGTTCCTGACATTTACTGAGCTGAGCCTTCTCAATTTTTCTTCTTACAAAGGCAGCTTCTGTTTACATGTGTCTCCCCTCCTCACTCCCACTTGCACAAACAATCCTGAAGTTGTGAGCTAAAGGGATATTACCAACTTAAAAAGGAAAATCGCTTCATAGGGGCAAATTGGCACCTTCCGGTTATATGAAAAGACAAGACTCCATTACAGTTGACTTTCTGGAACTTCTCATACAGCTGGTAGGAGAGACGGGTTAAATATCCCAGGGAGGGAGTCCCAGACTCAAAAGTTGAGACAGCTCTGGCTGGCTGAGTGCCTTAGGAAGACAGCTGTGGGTCCTCAGTCAGGTATTTGGGACCACCACTCTTCTCAGAAATGCATCTTGATTCCAGTTTCCCCTTTATCTCTGGCAGTGAGCACTGTGATAATGAACTGAAGACTGTGGGTAGAACTTGGAGCCAGCTGCTGAAGGATGCCCCACCCTGCTGGGGTCCAACCCAGAAAGCAAAAGCAGCTCTCTTAGCCTAAGCCATGCTTCAAAGGCTGGGCATGAAACTTCTTCATTTGGTTCAGTTTTTCGTTATTATTGTTTTGTTTTGTTTTGTTTGCAGCCTTTCAGGATTCACAAATGAAGCTTTAAAGCTTATGAGGGTGGCATTCCTGCCATTTGGGTCATTTGGCTTCTTTGAAGAGTGGACAGGTCTGGGCAGGCTAGCAGTGGCACAAGGATAGGAATAACAATAAATAATAATGGCTACCTTTTATTGGGTGTTTGTTGAATGACTGGCACTATGCTACATATTTTCTTAGATTATTTCATTTTATCCCTACAGAAACTCTGAGGAAAAGTCATATAAACATCCCCATTGTATATATGAGGCATAGAAAGCTTGTCATTTGTCCAAAGTCCCACAGATAGAAAATGGCAGACTCCCTCCAAACTCTGCCAGTATTTCCCATTAGCCCAATCCTACTGGAAGTGGAAGGCAAGAAAGCCCATCATGGCAATCTATACAGGTCAGCCTCTGGTGGCCCAGAGCAAGGTGAAGAAAGGTGGACATGGACGCAGAGGGGGCTTGTAGGCCTGAGAATGACTTTATCCCAACCTTCACTTGATTCCTATTTGGCCGACTATATAATGATAGATTAGAAATAATTCTCTCTTCGAATTTTGAAGACATCGCTCTTTGCCTTTCAGCTTCTAGCATTGCTTTTGGGAAATCCAAAGCCATTCTGGTTTCTGAGCTCATATATAAATTAGCTTTTTCTTCCTGAAAGTTTCTAGGATCTTCAGGAGTCCCCTAAAATGCCCAATTCAACTCCCAATCGATCTATTAAATAAATTATCCCAACAGCTATTTTGAAAAACAATTTACAGAGACAGGAAAAGGAATTACTTATCCATTTTTGGAGAAATCACTTTTCCCTTAAGCAACATTTAGAGGCCAGTCTAATAGAGGTATTGAATTTTGAATTTTGTTTAAAATACATCTTCTGGGGAAAATCATGTCAGAGATGGGGAGGAAAAAAAATCACGATAGTGGGAGTATCCAAAATTATAGTATTTCTACTCAACATCTAAAAATGTCTGTTATCCTATCCTCACATGAAATTGCTTTTGAGTAAGATCAACCTAGGCACTAAACAGCATGTGTCTTTTCAATAGCCTGGGGCCACAGACTCTTCAAAAAGCAGATTTAAAAAACATTTCTCTTAGAAAAATGGTAAGATTTGGTGCACGGTGCACCTGGGTGGCTCAGTCAGTTGAGTGTCCAACTTCAGCTTAGGTCATGATCTCGCAGTTCGTGAATCCGAGCCCTTCATCGGGCTCACTGCTGTCAGCACAGACCCCACTTTGGATCCTTTGTCCCCTTTTCCCTCCACCCCTCGCCCCCCAAAAAATAAATTTGAAAGAAAAAGACAAATGATAAGCTTTATTTTTAATAAGCTTATTATTTTACATGAGTTATCATAACTGGGAGATTACCCTGTTGTAGAAACCAGAATCCAATAAGTTACCCCAGCACAGAACAAAGTGGGTGACAGAAATTCTTTTGTAGGTTGTCGTCTCCCAATGGAGCCAAAGTTGCTTGGCCCGAGATTATTTCCATGGTCTGTTGGACACCAAAGATGAGGCTGGCTCTTGGCCACGAGCTAGGCTGCCCAGTCAATAAGACCTGCTTTCAACAACCCAAGGCTGCACTGACTTCTGATTTTTTTTTTTTTTTAACAATAGAAATGAAACTGCCACAGGGAAGAGAGAGAACAATGGTGTTTTGACAAATGGAACAAAGATCTAGCTTGACTGACAATTCAGGTCAGAAAGAAAAAGAAGGCACAGGAAGACTGGTGTGGGTCCTCCTTCTTGCCAAGAAGCAAGCACTCTGTGGGAGGTTTCCACCGACATGACGAACTGGCTCAGCAGTGGCCATTTGGGTTGAGCAATTGTGTTGGATGTTTTCTGGCAAAAGCGTGCTTTTTCTAGGACTTCAAATATAATTAGAGTAAAAACTGCGCAATCAACACGTACGGCCAGAGTATCTTTGAAACCTAAGGAAGGAAGAACCAGTGAGAACTTGAGAGATTCCCTGAAAAATGTTATTGTCCTGTTTCTTTGGAGATCTGCTGGAATAGGTCAGATGGAGTTCTGGCCTGTGGATGGGGCTTGGCTAAGAAACCTCTAGCTGCCCTTTCGAGACTTGTAATCCTCTAAAAATGGAAATTAGGAAGCATTCATTCATGACCTTGAAAAAAATGTTTATGAAAGTATATTATAATGTATCAGTGAAACGAGCTGGGAAAAGGGTTTATGTGAAAGTTCATGTGAGAAATGCAGCTATTAGCACGCATGCCATTCCCCACCTTGACCCCAGCAGGAATGTGTAAATTGTAACATATGGAATGTAAGCGTCTGTTGAGATGTTTCATAAATCTGCCTGGCAATGAGCATCACGAGGCCCTGCGTGAGAACGGGCCCCAGAAAGGGAGAGACGGTGAATGTCACATCTAACTCTAGGCTGCTAATCAGCCCAGAATCTGACAATCAAAAATGTGCAGACAATGTTCTTTAATAATATTGGTTACTTTCTGACAAAGTGAGCTTTTTTTTATGGGACCCGGCCTAGGAATAGGAAATACATTCATCCATTCACTCAAGAAATGTTTATCAAGAGCCTGTAACATGGCAGGCAGTGTGCTGGGCACCACAAGTACAGTAGGAACCAGAGAGAGAGAGACACTGCCTTGCTGCCTTACAACCTGAGGTATGTAGAAAAACAGATGTTAAACAAGTAATAACAAAAGTAATTTTATAATTACAATTTGGATAACTGCTAGAAAGGAAAACAATAGCTTATGCCAATAGTACACCCCCTTGTCCAAACTTTCTACGTGGATTATCCCATTTAATCCTCATATATCCTCCTGTGGTAGATGCTATTATTTGCCCCATTTTATTTATGTTTATTTATTTTTGAGAGTGAGAGAGACAGAATGCGAGTGGGGGAGGCACAGAGAGAGAGAGAGAGACAGACAGAATCTGAAGCAGGCTCCAGGCTCTGAGCTGTCAGCACAGAGCCCAATGTGGGGCTCGAACTCACGGACAGTGAGATCATGACCCCAGCTGAAAGTTGGATACCCAACCGACTGAGCCACCCAGGTACCCCTAGCCCTATTTTAAAGATGAAGAAATAGGGGCACCTGGGTGGCTCAATCTGTTGGGCATCTGACTTTTGGTTTCTGCTCAGGTCATGATCTCACGGTTTGTCAGATGGAGCCCTGCATCAGGCTCCCTTCTGATAGTGCGGAGCCTGCTTGAGATTCTCTCTCTCTCTCTCTCTCTCTCTCTGCTCCTCCACCACTTGTGTGCATGCACACGTGCATGCTCTCTCTCTCAAAATAAATAAACATCAAAAAAATAAAGATAAAGAAATAAAGTCATGAAGGTCTGCACATCTTGCTCAAGGCCACACAGCTAATGAGTGGTGGGCTCAGAATATAGTGTCAGTCAGCGTGAGTCCAGGCCCCCAGTTCCTGACTCTATGCCATTTTTTTTTAATGACCTTTTAATGAGGAAAGAGCACTGATTTAGATTTGCAGGTTAAAGAAAATGTCTCTCAGGATATGATTTTAGGCCAAGCCCAAGGTAAGTAGGAATTAATTGGTTAGAAGAAGTATTTCAAAATTGGTGAAATAGCACGTCAAAAGGTCCTGCAGCAGAAGGAGTTGGCTTTGGAGGCTGACGTAACTGGGGTGTGGGGGGGTGAAGGCAAGACTGGAAAGTAGGCAAGGGTCAGAGCAGGTGGGACCTTATAAATCCTGCTAAGAGTCTTGAGCTAAATCCTGGTTAGCGTGGAGCTCCTGAAAGACCACACTTTGTCTGGGCCTCAGTGGAGTTACTCCAGGCACAACTGCTACAGCTCGGAGAGGAGACGCGTTCTTCCCATGGAAGATAGAGGCTGCTGCTGAGCTAGGAACTCAACCCTCCTTCCCACTGTCTCCTGCAGAAGAAAGAGGATTCTACATAGTTCTGTTCTTATCAGCTCTCTGTCCTCTGCTGTAGTTAGAAGATGGCGATGTTCAGAAGAGACTGATGCTATGTGCTGAATGTTTATGTCCCCCTCCCCGAATTCATATGTTGAAATCCTGATCCTCAATGTGATGGTATTAGGAGCTGGGGCCTTTGGGAAGTAACCAGGTCATGAGGGCAGAGTTCTCGCAGATGGGATTAGTGCCCTCATAAGAAGAGACAGAGGGGGCACCCGGGTGGCTCAGTCAGTTAAGCATCTGACTTCGGCTCAGGTCATGATCTCACAGCTTGTGAGTTCAAGCTCCACGTTGGGCTCTGTTCTGACAGCTCAGAGCCTGGAGCCTGCTTCAGATTCCGTGTCTCCCTCTTTCTGCCCCTCCCCTGCTCACGCTCTGTCTCTCTCTCTAAAAAATAAAATATTTTTAAAAATTTAAAAAAAGAAAGGGAAGAGACAGAGAACTAGTTCCCTGTGAGAATACAATGAGGCGTTGGCCATTTGCAAGCGGGAAGAGGGCTCTCCCAGAATATGACCGTGCTGGCACCCTGATCTTACACTTCCATCCTCCAGAAATGTGAGAAATTTCTGTTGTTTATAAGCCACCCAGTGTATGGTAATCAGTGATAGCAGCCCAAACTGACTAAGACAACTGGAAAATGTGGGCACTTCAGTGGCTCAGTCTATCAAGCTAACCAAGA
Source organism: Panthera uncia (assembly GCF_023721935.1). Classification (NCBI taxonomy): domain Eukaryota; kingdom Metazoa; phylum Chordata; class Mammalia; order Carnivora; family Felidae; genus Panthera; species Panthera uncia. The sequence goes on along the minus strand of NC_064808.1, from coordinate 26,965,564 downwards.
ATCTGACCAAGCTGACCAAGAGTCTGTCAACCTAAACTCTTGGTTTAGGCTCAGGTCACGATCTCACGGTTCCAGAGTTTAAGCCCCGCGTCGGGTTCTGTGCTGGCAGCACAGAGCCTACTTAGGATTCTCTCTCTCTTCCTCTCTCTGTGCCTCTCCCCTGTTTGTACACTCTCCCTCCCTCAAAACAAATAAACATTAAATTTTTTTTTTTAAAAAGACAACTGGCAAATCAAGAATTCATTCAGCACTACCTAATATTAACCTCAGGCACCACCATTAATTTTGGCATTGTCCAAACCACAGGAATTAAGATTAAGAAAACTATCCCCCCCGCTCCAAATTTCCAAGTTAAAAATGGCAGCATTTCCTTACACTCCTGAGACAGACACTCTATTATTCTGGGGTGTTTCTTGAAATCAATTCTTTCATTTATTCATTCATCAAAGGTTTGTGTACCTATTGTGTGGCAGACATGAAGGATAGGAAAGCAAGTAAGACTCAAGCCCCCGTGGGAGGCAGAATAATGCATCCTCAAAATGTTCTGGAACCTGTGAACATATTCCCTTATGTGGCTGAAGAGTGTTTTGCAGATGTGTATAAGTTGAGGACCTTGAGGGGGGAGATCATCCTGGATTAGGCAGGTGGCCCCATATAATCAGAAGAGTCCATTTAAGAGTGAAAGAGGGAGACAGGAGGGTCAGAGTCAGAGAAGCAGTTGTAAGGACTGAGGGAGAGTAAGTGATGCATTTCCTGGGTTGGGGCCACAAGCCAAGGAACAAGGGCAGCCTCTGGAAGCTGGAAAAGGCGAGGATTGGATCCTCCACTGGAGCCACCAGAAAGGGATGGAGCCCTCCCAGCCTACCTTGGTTTTTAGCCCAGTAAGACCCCCTTGGGACTTCTCATCTTCATAACCATAAGATAACAAGTTTGTATTGTTTCAGACCACTAGATTTGTGATCATTTTTATACCAGCAGTAGGAAACAAATGCACTCCCCGTTCCAGCCAGAACCTGGCCCAGGACAGACATTTTAATCCCTCAGTTTCCCACTAGTGCCCAGATGCAGCCTCGTAGTCTCCCAACTCAGCAGTCCAGGTGGGGGACTCACTTACATCCTGCGGGGTGGATGCAACTCACTTCCCATCCTGCGGGGTCTGTGCAACCACTTACCCCTGAGTGTGACCCCACCGGCATTGCTGTATACCCAAATATTAAATATGTGCATATTTCTTAATAATTCTTCTAGAGTGGGGTTTCTAAATTGGTTCTGCCCCCTGATTGCTGTGTCTCCTCGGGCAAATTACCTACATTCATTCCCGGGCTTCAATTTCATTACCTTTAAGATAATAATATCTACGTCCAGGATTGTGAAGCCTAGGTGACTTTGGTATTAAAGCATTAAAAATCATAACCTGGCACACAGGATGTGCTCAACAAATTTTAACAGTGGTCATGATGACTGCTATGATTATTCCCTACAGTGCTTAACATGAGGCTTAAAAGTCCTTTGGGGGCATGCCGTCTACAGTGTGGGACACACACCAGACGGGCAAGAGTGGGTGTCAGTGGACAAGGGCTAATCGGGGGGAGATTGAATTAGGGTAAGAGGGTCAAAATGGAATGAAGTGGGTGGGCTTGACAGATACGGCAGAAGTAAAACCACCAGACCGGTTGGTGAGTGGCATTTGGGGGTGGAGATGTGCCAGGAACGACAAAGTCAGAAGCCTTATGATGGTGTGCTAATACGGCATGAAATGAATCCTTATTTTGCTTTTGTGCTCTCCTGCTCCCTGGTTTTTTCCTACTGCGGTCCTCTTTCCTGTCTTCCCATAATAAAGAAACATCATACAAATTAAAAAAAAAAAAAAAAGAGCAAAAGGAGGCACCAGGTATAAAAATGTAAACCATTTGGCAACATGTAGCAAAATAAGAGACTTCTTGTACCTGAATTTGGGCTTTTTCTTGCCACTATGTGGAGGAGGCATCATAGTTGGGAGGAAAGAGGGAGTATAAAGCAAAAGAGGAAGAAAAAATAAATAGAATTAAAATGTAGGAATTGATTTTTAGAAAAATAAATTAATGAGTAGCATAAGAAAGTGTTTTTTTTTTTTTATTTTTAATGCCTGTAATGAGTTTGGGCTGGAGGTGTAGGCAGCAGGTAGCAGAGAAACCAAGCCCTCTGTGCCTGTGCAGGGTATGGATGGGGACAGGGACTGACCGATGGGGAAGAGGGAAATGTTTTGGAGACAGAGGAGAGCTGGTTTCCAGGCCCCACTTTACCACCAATGAGCATTTGAGCATGGAGTTTACCCGCAAGGATTCCACGAGGTAGCTCTTGTGTTCGTGGGATCTATAAAGTTCCAGGGAGCTGAAGGGAGGGGTACAGTCTTCAGAGGAGCCCATCTCGCTGGCATGTGAGTTGCCGCTAATATCTCACGGGCCTCACCAGCTGGAGGGTAGCTAAAGGGAACCACCTTCTCCCCAAAGGATGTACATGCCCTTCTGCCACTGTCCTCCCAAAGTGACTCCTATGAAAGCTGGAATGTGTCTGAGCTGGCCCGCCAGGAATTGCTGAATGGTGGAGTTTATTTCTGCATGAAACAAAACACCTATTTTCCCCCCCTTCTGCCTGGGTCCATGATTTGGCTGTATTTAGCAGAAGAAAGGCAGGGAAAAGTCACACTTTGAAATTGTAGCAAGCATTTGAGCAGATTGAATTTAATTTTGGATACAACTGTCCAGGAAAAGTCTCCTTGGCTCCCGCTCGTGGTTCACTGAGGCGTAAGGTGATGCTCCATTGAAAGGCCTGCTGATCTCAGCCAGTGCCAGCTGATAATGACAAAGTGCAGGAGGAGGGGGAGGTAGGCTGAGCCCAAGGAGGGATGTTCTTCCCCAGGATGCTTCCAAAGACTCTGCCCAGCTCCACCGTGCATGGTGGGACAGAGGGCAAGAACCTGAGAGCTGCTCGAGTCCCAGCTTGGCGATAAACATGCTGCATAGCCTTTTCCCACAGCTTAGGTTTGATTTTCCTGGTCCATGAAATAAAGGGACTGGAATAGATGAGCTATAAGATCTTTTCTTCCTGATGTTTTAGGATTCTGACATTTGGAGCATCTATAGATGCTGGAAAGGAATGCCAGCCAAGTGTGTAGGTTAAAATTTGGCACAACTATTTGGGAGGGCACTAGCTTCCAAATGTTTTAATGTACATGCCCTTGGCTGGGTGTCAATTCTTGGGGTGTATCCTGTGGAAATACTAGCATAAGTATGCAAGCATGGATGTTTATAACTGCAAAACATAAAAAACAGCTTTTGTGTCCACTAGTAGGGAAGTGGCTAAATAAATCTATGATACAACCACAATAAAGAATGCACGTCCATATGTACTAAAAAAGAAAAATATCCCAAATATAACTTTAAATGAAAAAAATTAAATTGCTGAGTAAAAATTATATATAGTGTGATTACATTTTTCTGAAATGAAATCCAGGTATGTGTAATGTATATTATATTTAGTTATATATTTATATGCATATGCCTAGAGAAAAAGTTCCACACCAAAAGTAATGTGGCTTCCTGTGGGGCTGCACGGTTCAGTATAGTAGCCACGTGTAACTACTAAGTTCAAAATGTAGCTGGTGTAACTAGGAACTGGATTTTAAAATTTTATTTAATTTTGGGATGCCTGGGTGGCTCAGTCAGTTAAGCTTCCGACTCTTGATTTTGGCTCAGGTCACGATCTCACGGTTCATGAGTTCGAACCCTGCATCGGGCTCTGCGCTGGCAGCATGGAGCCTGCTTGGGATTCTCTCTCCTCTCTCTCTACCCCTCTCCCCTCTCCCGCTCTCTCTCTCTCTCTCTCTCTCTCTCTCTCTCTCTCAAAAATACATAAATAAACTTTAAAAATAAAGTTTAATTTAATTTTAACTACTTCATATTTAATTTAAAAACGGGTACTTCAAATGTATGTTTTGTGAAATCTAAATACAGATCAAGTATTTTCAATGAAAATTTAGCATCCAAATTGAGATGTAAGTGAAAAGTACACACCAGATTTAGAAGACTTAGTACCAAAAGTAGTAAATATCTCCATAATAATTGTATATTTTATGAATAATTTGTTAATGTTGATTATATGTTGAAGTAGTAATATTTGGGATACATTATTTTAAATAAAATATATCATTGAAATTAATTATACCTGTTCCTTTTTCGTTTTTTAATGTGGCTACTAGAAAACTTTAAATTACATATATGGCTCACATTATATTTCTACTGAGTACTGCTGCTTTGGGGAGTGGAATAGCAGAGAAGCTAGACTAACTTTTTTATTTATATACTTTCATATTGTTTCATATTGTTACAGTATTGTTACAGCTTTGCCATCACATTATTATAAAGTGGAACTCTCATTGTGGTATCTCTGTGATTTTCCAGCATCTTCTGATTGCTTGACCCTTTTTTGGATGACTGCTATCCTCAGCAAGGATACCTCTGCCTGACAACCATCCCAGCTGTGTTGGAAAAGGGTTGTTTCTCAGAGAGTAGGAGTTAAGCCCAAGAGAGGGGAAAAAAAGAGAAATAATCCTTAAAGAAATCTCCCCCGTTCTCTCCTGCTCCCTCCTTCTCCTGTATCAAGATTCCCCAAAGCTTTAGGGGATCTTTAGTCCTAGGCTGAACTTCCTACCTCACTAAATGACAAGGCCAGGATGTTAATGTTCCCCACACAGACACGTCTGCATTATACATAAAGATGTCTGTGTTACACATAAACACATTATGGCTGTAACAATATCACTTTCAAAGGAGCACTAATCCGCTGAAGTCATCGAGTCAGAAAACATTTGTTTCTCCATGTCTTGTGTCTGAGCTGTGTGTGAGAGAGAATAGTAGGAAGGAGGGAAGGAGGAAGGATGGAGGGAAGGACAAAAAGAGACAGTGCACTTTATAAAACCCTTCTTTGCAGAGGCAGCTTTTCAAACTGTGCCTCTGGTTTCTTATTTGTTTGCTATGGTGTCACTCCCCTATACAATTTTCTGTTTAAAAACATTGATTATAATCTTTTCTTTTTTTTTTAATCTTTATTTATTTTTGAGAGAGAGACAGAGCATGAGCAGGGGAGGAACAGAGAGAGGGAGACACAGAATCTGAAACAGGCTCCAGGCTCTGAGCTGTTAGCACAGAGCCCGACGCGAGGCTCGAACTCATGAACCGTGAGATCATGACCTGAGCTGAAGTCGGCCCCTTAACCAACTGAGCCACCCAGGCGCCCCTGATTATAATCTTTTCTATACATACTGACAGATACACAGATGACCCTAGTCATAATTTTGGGTATGACGTTGTTGGGTTTGAATGGATGTCATAGGGTGATGGTGGAGAAAAACTCAGCTGTGGTTCTCAAGGTCCAGGAAAATAGCTCCATGCTCCCCCAAAACCCCAATTACCCATATCTCCCTACATCATGTCTCCCTAGATCATATTCACCTGTTTCTATTTGTCTTCCTTGCTAGGCACCTCTGTCCCCAGTACTTAGCACAGAATCTTACAAAGAGTAGGCTTTTAATAAAAGTTTGTTGGTTGAATGAATGGAAGAATGAATGAAGAAATAAACAGCCCTACCCGTCAAGGGTCAGTCTTATCTAAAACATTAATGAAATTAGAGTTTCATCTCAAAAATGGACTTTTAAAATTGTCCATCTTGTTTACACTGTGTTTATTAAATACCTATTATGGGCTAAAAGCTTGCTAAACAAAGCCATATTTTACCCACACACACACATACACACATACACACAAGGTCCCTGCCCTTATGAAGTTTACAGTCTGGGGAGAGAGGGAAGGCAGAGGTCAGGCATAAATACACAAAATTAAAAATTACAAATGGTAATAAGTGTTCCCAAGGATATGATCAAGGATGATGACAGAAAATAAGGGAAGGGGCTATGCCAATTTAGCCAAGCCAATTTTTCTCTTCTCTGAAAAAGTGACATTTAAGCCAAAGCACTGAGGATTGGGAGTCAACTATTGAATAAACAAGTGAGGGTTGGGAGAGGTACAGAAGACAGGAAGAGTCTTCCACACACCCAGGAGCAGCACTTGCTGCTTCTGTGACTTGCCATCCAAATGTGCTCTGTAATTCGAACGTGACTTGATTCATGTGGGTGTTAGGGCCCATACTAATTTGCATGCCTGGCTAGGTGTGGGAGTCTGTTGGGACCCACATGCTCAGAGTGTAAAGAGGCTGATTTCCCTTATTAGAAGGGCCATGTGATTGTAAGGGGGGTATTCTGGCAGTGGGCTGAGGAGTGGTTGGCATTAGGCTGGTAATTTCATTCCCTTGTTTTCAAGGTTGTCTCATACTTCTTTAACGTTAGCTTCTGCTTTTCAGATCTCTCACTAATCAAGTTTTATTTTATTTATTTATTAAAAAAATTTTTAATGTTTATTTATTTTTGAGAGAGAGAGAGAGAGAGAGAGAGAGAGAGACAGAGCATGAGTGGGAGAGAGGGAGACACAGAATCTGAAGCAGGCTCCAGGCTCTGAGTTGTCAGTACAGAGCCTGATGCGGGGTTTGAACCCATGAGCTGTAAGATCATGACCTGAGCCGAAGTCAGACGCTTAACCGACTGAGCCTCCCAGGTGTCCCAAGTTTTATTTTAAATATGTATATTCCTGTTGTCAGTAGTTAAATTGGATTCATAAGAGAGAGAATTCTTACTTTTCACCTTATACTCCTTATCCCTTTTGACTACTTTAAGATATGAGTTTTTATAACTTATAAAACTAGTAATACATACAATTGTAAGCTATATATACAGTTCTGTTTAACATGTAGCCCTATGACTATGGATGGGAACTAGTTTTCTTCTGATTATTAATGCAATATAAGCTCAATGAATTTAGATTTGGAAAACTCAGAAAAAAATAAAAAATAAAGTAAAATTCTCCATAACTTCATCATGTAAAGATTACCACTGATAATGTCTTGTTAGATTCTTTCCCAATGCCTTTTTAGAAATAGGATCAAATTCTACTTGTTAATTTCTAAAGCTGGCTTTTAAAAACTCAATATATGTAGAAACCTTTCCATGACAATAAATGCTGAGCTTTTGTATGGATATATTGTAATTTAAGTTAATGGACATTTAGGTTGCAATTTTTACCACACAATTAACTTTTAATCTAAATTTTTATGAAATTTTATGTGTCTGTCACCATCCAGAGGTTTTGCCTGATTCCTCACTATTCAGCAAACAAAAGTGATTCTTACTTGGCAATCAAAAAATAGGATTTTCGGGGCGCCTGGGTGGCTCAGTCGGTTAAGCGTCCGACTTCAGCTCAGGTCACGATCTCGCGGTCCGTGAGTTCGAGCCCCGCGTCGGGCTCTGGGCTGACAGCTCAGAGCCTGGAGCCTGCTTCCAATTCTGTGTCTCCCTCTCTCTCTGCCCCTCCCCCGTTCATGCTCTGTCTCTCTCTGTCTCAAAAATAAATAAATGTTAAAAAAAAAAAATTTAAAAAAAAAAAAACAAAAAATAGGATTTTCTTTGCAAGTACATAATTAAGTACTTCAGGTAAGTTCCAATGAGTGCAAACTAGATGTTTGAAAATCTAGATCAAATTCAGGACTGTTTCCTAACCAAATCAAATTCAGGACTGTTTCCTAACATCGCTAAGCAATTTAAACTGCAAGTTTCACCCTTTCAAAATTCCCTTCAAGTTTCCCTAAAAATGTCCTTTCTTAAAATATCAACTTATCAGGAGGTTGGTGGTGAGGGGTAGGGAGCCATGCCCCTGAAGTATCTAATGCTTTAAGACTAGCTCATGTCTGTTGCTTGGAGGTGGTGGGGTGAGGCGGGGGGATGAGTACTCCCCCAGAGTCCATTGCTCTCATCACAGCTGTTACCCTGTGACCAACATGTCAGGCAGGTGAGGAGGGCAGGACAAGAGGCAAAGTTCCACATGCCTAGGAATCAGAAGTGTGTAAGGTTGGAAGGATTCTAGTCGTTGGAAGCCCCCACATGGCAGGACTTGAAAAAGAGAACCTCAACCAGTCTCTCCAGCAAAACAGAACATCAGCCAGGGCTGGGATATTGCAAGATCTTCATGCAAGATCAGCCTGTCTCAAGCCAGGGAATACACAACGATCCGCCCCACCTTCAAACCTGATGTTCCCCTTAGTTACAATCCTGTGATTTCCAAAAGACTATTTTCTGTTTCTTTTCAGCTATAGCAACCTGCTCTCTTAAATAGCTTCTTTATCTAGTGGGGCAATTACAGTCTGTGACTAACAGCTGTGGTTCATAAACATGAGTTTCACTGTTTGGGTCAGTAGTTCTTAGCCTTTTCCGAACGGCAACTCCCCCAGCCCATCTTGGCATTAAGAGAAGCACCTCTCCCTCAGCACTCTGATGGGTACTCAATAGTGCAGTTTACTGGTGGAGGGTTCTGTTTTCCCATTATAAAGGAGGTGACATTTTTATTAAGTTGCAAGTCCTGGCATCTAATACCAAACATATTTCTGGATGTTGGTTTTATTAGTGGTTTTAACTTTCCCCATTGAGTTTTTCTTTGTATTCCAAATAGCCATGTCTTTCTTTTAGAAAAAAAGGTCCTTTCAAAAAGTAGTTCTTCACTGTAAAACTTGAAGGAGAAAATCTGCAAGATCTAAGGCTTGATGGTGAGTTCTTAGACCTGACACCAAAAGCACATTCCATAAAAGAAAATAAGAAGATAAATCACACTTCTAAAGAATTAAAAGCTTTTGCTGTGTGAAAGACTATGTAAAGAGGAGGAAAAGACAAGCTTCAGACTAGGAGAAAATATTATTTGCAAACCACACATCTGACTAAGGATTTGTATCAAGAATATATAAAGAACTCTCAAATTTCAACAGGAAAAACAAACAACCTAATTAGAAAATGGACAACAGAAGGGCCATAGCATCAAAGAGGGTATACAGGCAGCAAATGAGCACATGAAAAGTTGTTCACCATCACTAGCCATTAACGAAATTCATTTGACCATGATGAGATACTACTACACATCTATTAAGGTAGCTAAAGTAAAAAAAATAACGACAATGCCAATGCCAAATGCTGACAGGGGATCAGAGAAATTGGGTCTCTCATACATGCCTGGTGGGAATGTAAAATGGTACATTGACTCTGGAGAATAGGTTGGCAGTTTCTTAAAAAAACTAAACATAGGGGCGCCTGGCTGGCTGAGTCAGTGGAGCATGTGACTCTTGATCTCGGGGTCATGAGTTTGAGCCCCACATTGGGTGTAGAGATTACTTATATAAATAAAAACTTAAAAAACCTAAACATAGACTTTCCATATGACCCAGCAAATTATCCCTGGGCAGTTACCGGAGAGAAATGAAAAAAACCTGAACACAAATATTCATGGCAGCTTTATTGGCGATAGCCAAAATGTGCAAAATGCTAAAACATCCATCAATAAATAGTTAAACTATGGTCTGCCATACCATGGAATCAAACTCGACAACAACAAAAAAGCCAACTATTGATATATGCAACAACCTGGAAGGACCTCGAGGGCATTATGCTGAGTGAAAAAAGCAAATCTCCAAAGGTCACAAACTGTATGATTCCATTTATATCACATTTGTGAAATTATAGAGATGGAATTCTAGAGATGAGCAGGAGGTGGGAAGGAGGAAGCTTAGTGTGGCTATAAAGGGTAGTATGAGGGTGATCTTTGTAGTGGTGGAATGGTTCTGCATCTATATTGCAGTGGTGCTCACACAAAACAACACATGCAATAAAATCACACACACACACACACACACACACACACACACACACACACTGTACCAATGTCGATTTCCTGGCTTTCATATTGTACTATAGTTAAATAAGATGTAACTACAGAGGGAAATGGGTAAGGGTATCCAGGACCATTCTGTGCTATCTTTGCAACTTTCTGACTCTGGAATTGTTTCAAAATAAAAATTTTTCTTTAAAGAAATTCATGCTTATTGTAGAAAATTTAGAAGGTGTAGGAAAAAATATGAAGAATACGGTTTTAAAATTCATACCCTTTTGATATATGTATTTGTTTTAGAATGTTAGAGTTTATTGCTTAATTTTTGATTTGAGATAAAAGTCACTTAACATAAAATGTCATTTTAACTTTTTTAAGTGTACGATTCAATGGTGGTTTTGGTTTATTCACCATATTGTGCAACCATCACCATTGCACAATGCCAAACATTTCCATGAGCCAAAAGGAAACTCCATATCCATCAGGCCCTTTTCCTTCCCCTGCAATAACTAATCTACTTTCCACATCCTGTATGATTTTACATTTACAAAGTGTGCCTATACGTGGAATCATACAACATATGGTCCTTTGTGACTGGCTTCTTTCACTTAGCATAATATTTTCAAGGTTCATCCATGCAGTAGCCTGTAGAAGTACTCCATTGCCTTCTGTGGTTGAATGATATTCCACTGTATGGATATATTTAATTTTTATTTTTGATAAAATTTTTCTTTGTTCCTTTACTTCAGGATCTGTTTTAGATAGTTTAGTGAACTCTCTCCAGCCTGGACTGCTGACCTGTGACCTCCCATTATTCAAACCAAGGCTGACACATGTGGGCATCTGGAGCTTCGTTCCCTCACTTCTCAGCCTCACCTCCTAAAATAAAGATGTTCCATCAGGTAAGTTGTTAACTGGGACTCACAAGGTCTATGCAGGGGAGGATGTCCTTGTGGCCCATCAGAGATGATAAGCCAAGTCAAATGAATGGTGTCAGGGCGGGAGGGATGGGAGACAGCCAGCCTGTCTATGAACAGCAGAGCAACTTTAGTAGCTCCTGGTCACGGGCTCGACCCACCTCTCTAGAACAAGGAGCAGTAAATATTTTTCCCAAAGCAATATTTTTCTAGCCTGTTTTGGAAAAACAAACGTGTTGCCAGAGTGTCCCAGCTCTTCACATTGTGCTCCTGAGTCTAGAGCTGCCTGTCCTACAGTGTTGCAGTCACCTGCTCGCTATTAAGCATTCTTTCCTTCTGTCACTGGTGTCAGAACTGGGCTGAGTTGACTGTGCCCATAGTACATTGGTGTCTTAATGAATGTGAAGCCTATTTACTGAGACCTTTCAATGCGTAGGCCCTGGACTGAGCCCCTTTTTAAAATTTTTTCAATGTTTATTACTTTTGAAAGACCGAGCGTGAGTGGGGGAGGGGCAGAGAGAGAGGGAGACACAAAATCCGAAGCAGGCTCCAGGCTCTGAGCTGTCAGCACAGAGCCCAACATGGGGCTCGAACTCACAAACCATGACATCATGACCTGAGCCAAAGTTGGATGCTTCACCAACTGAGCCACCCAGATGCCCCTGAACTGAGCCGTTTACATTTATCATCTTGGTTTAGTCTCACAGCAATTCCATCAGCCAGGAGCTGTTCTTATTCCCATGGTAAGATTCAGAGACAGGGGCTTAAAGAGTTTTAGGGTCCAGTCCAAGATCATCTCACCACTGAGTGGCTTGGCTAGGATGCAACAGTGACCTATTAATCATCCAAGTGTGCTGAGAGCATAGATCCTGGAGCCAGTTCAAATCCTTGCTCCCTGTTCATTAGCTATTTGGATTTGCCTCCATTTCCCTATCTGTAAAATGGGACTAATAATACCTACCTCATAGTGTTGTAAAAATTAACTACATGAATCTGTGTATAGTCTGAGAGCTATGTGCCATGTGAGTGATCACTGTTGTCATAGTCGTTGTTAATATTACAATGACTCTTAAAAATAGAAGAGTGAGGCAGGAAACAAACAGATGACCCAAATAGACACCATTTCGTGTTGCTTCATGAGATTTCTCCTGGCCAAGTAACACAAGATGTGCTGCCTCCAGACTGCTGCTCCCAAACCCAGGGGCTTTCAGCAACCAGCAAAGTGAAGCCAGCCATTTGCAAAGCCAAATTCTTTAGGTCAGCGATGAGTCTATTAACAGGAAAGGGGACTGAGTGGGGATAACTCTTTCTTATGAGAGCCAGCAATGGATTTCCTTTGAAAAAGTATATTATGTGGCCACCCAGAACCTTGCCTTTTGTATATATTTGCTTAGGAGCATCCAGTGCTCGTATTTTGTGTATCTCTATTATCACAACACACCATGGATTATCAGTGCTACAGGAAATACAGCCATTAGTGCCTTTAAATCTAACCAGATTAGAGAACCAATTCCAGAAACTCCACAACCAATACAGAAAACTCATCTTTGAGATTTGGTTCTTCTAGAGGCACCTGGGTGGCTTAGTTGGTTAAGCATCTGACTCTTAATTTCAGCTTGGGTCATGATCTCACAGTTCGTGAGTTCGAGCCTCACATTGGGCTGTGTGCTGACAATGCAGAGGCTGCTTGGGATTCTCTCTCCCTCTCTCCTTCTCTCTGCCCCTCCCCGACTTGTGTGCTCTCTCTCCTCTCTCTGTCTCTGTCTCTCTGTCTCTCTCCCTCTCTCTCTCAAAACAAATAAGTAAATAATTTTTTAAAAGATTTTTAAATCTAGATAGAGCAGCTCTAGATGTCTATAGGTTCAAAAGGATAACATGAGACATTACCTGCCTCACAGTGGGTTAGTTGCAAAGATTAAGAGCCCTGGTGTTGGTTGAGCCTTTCCTAACTCCTCTAAATTGGCGGTAATCAAGCAAATGATGGTTTCAGTCAGGGTCCAAATTGGGTTCAATCTGAAATGCCAGTCAACGGCCCTGTGAAGGACTTCTTTTTGAGAGGCCCTAACTTGGCTGAAGGAAGATAGGCCAGGCTTAGCTGAACCAGATGGGCCTCACTGAACTCAGGGAGCTACAAAGAAAGGACTTTTCGGGCAAGCTTCAGACTAGGGTCTTACATACAGTAAGAATGTCCTGCTGACATAGGGCCATGTGCCATATTTACAGCACTGAGTCCCTCCCTGCACAAACTCCAGGCTCCCATGGCCTTCAGGAAGGACAGGGTTTACAGCTGATCTCCTTTAGGAAAGAGAGGCTCTTACAAACAATGCCTGGTTTTTGTGGGAGCGGGGAGGCAAATATACACTTAAGACTGGTGTCCAAGAGAAGTGCTCTTAGAATTCTCAGGATCTTTTTTTGTTTTTTTTTTTCATCTCTATTAAGAACGATATGTCTTTAAGATTTTGGAAACTTGTCTTTATGTGGTTTTTATCCGTATTCCCATTCCATGTACTAGTAGAAGATACTAATTGAACTCTTTTATCTTATGATGAAGAAGCTGAGGCCCAGTGTCAGACAGCCATACAGTAATGAAGGCCCAGAACCCAAGACTGCTGACCTCAGTCCAGTTTTCAACCCTCAGAGCCACACTGCTGAAAGATGATTCTAAAAAGGCCTTCTACGTAGTTTGTTCCTCCTCTCTGCCAAGGCTGGTGGGTGCCCTCCTGGCAGATAATTTTATCCACACACTGTTCAGAGTGCTCTGTAGCATGTTCCACCACAAACTAGAGCTTCTGCCCAGATGGGGAGGGAGTAACTCAAGGTCGGTATGAGAACCGAAGTGATTAAAAGCCTCAACAGAGCAATCCTGCTGATTCAGAATGACTAGAGAATGGTCTTTCTGATTATCTAATGTTTCCACTCATGTTTGTTCAATGAATGAATATATGGGATGTTGAAATATAAAACCAGCAATGCTACTGAATTTAATTCGATCTTTCTTCCCTTCGTGTGTCAAGGTCATCATGATGCATATGGGTTTACTGTTCTGGAGAATTCAACCAATAGAGAACAGGGTTGGCCATTTTAGGTAATTTTAGGTAACTTGCTGACCCTGTTGTACAAGGTGAGGGTGACCAAGCTGGTTCTTCTCTCTCTCTTTTAAAAAGTGAATCCTCGGGGGGTGCCTGGGTGGCTCAGTCGGTTAAGCCTCCGACTTCGACTCGGGTCATGATCTCACGGTTTGTGAGTTCGAGCCCCGCATCCGGCTCTGTGCTGACAGCTCAGAGCCTGGAGGCTGCTTCGGATTCTGTGTCTCCTCTCTGCCCCTCCCCCACTTGTGCTCTGTCTCCCTCTGTCTCTCAGTAATAAATAAACGTTAAAAAAAATTTTTTTTAAAAAAGTGAATCCTCAGACTAACTTGGATGTAAATTAAAAATAAAACAAACAAAAAAGACATAGAGGTCTCAAAAGAAAAATATGTAAATAAAATAAAACATCCCCAAAGATTTTAAAAAAAGTGAATCCTTGGAGCACCAGGGTGGCTCAGTTGGTTAAATGCCCAACTCTTGATTTCAACTCAGGTCATGCTCTCATGGTTCATGGGATTGAGCCTCAAGTTGGGCACTGTGCTGACAGTGAGAATCCTGCTTAGGATTCTCTCTCTCCCTTTCTCTCTGCCCCTCCCTTGATCACACTCTCGTGCTCTCTCTCTCTCTCTCTCTTAAAAAAGTGAATCCTCATATCAGTCCACTTATCTTGAACTTATCCTTTTCTTCATAATAACATCTTAAGGAATGTACACACACACACACACACACACACACACACACACACGCCTAGTATCTGAGACTTTAGTTGATTGGACCATAGTTAGCCAGTTGTTAGGACCATCACACAGAGGATTACGTCTTAAACTTTCCCCCTGAATTCTCTATTAACAAGATGGGAGACATGCCATGGGTCATGCGATTCTTTTTACTCCATTTAGGAACATGAACCTTGAAGCCAAGAGGCAGAAACCAGCCCACTGACACAACTGGTGACTACACACAGAGGCACTTGGTGATGGCTTCAAGAAAATGATGTCAGTTTTTAAAAATAATTTTTTAAAATTCCAATGACCAGTTAGTTACAGCTTAAATTTTTACATGTTTTTTTGAGCAGGCAATGAATTAAGCACAAGGAAGAGTAAGCAAAGAAATATGTTCAGTAAATTAAATAATAGAGGCTTTTACTGACACCATTCTTTTAACTTACTGCTTTTCAACTTAAGCTAAATGTTTTAAACTTTTTAAAATAATTTTTACACAAATCGAGATTTTATCTACATTCAGGTAGATTCTCCTGGCTTATGTCCAAAAGACTTGGTCCTTTTGAAAGTAGGATTCTTTGCTTTTCTTCAAGTACTTATTAGCACCTTTTGCTTGTCAGGAATTATGGCAAGTATCAAGGCTGCAAAGGAGTAAGACACAGCCCCTGTCCTATGGGGACTGACATGGAAACTAAATGCTTAAACTAGGGGTGCCCGGGTGGCTCCGTTGGTTAAGCATCCGACTTTGGCTCAGGTCATGATCTTTGTGGGTTCGAGCCTCACGTTGGGCTCTGCGTTGACAGCAAGGAGACTGCTTAGGATTCTCTCTCTCTCTCTCTCTCTCTCTCTCTCTCTCTCTCCCTCCCTGTCCCTCCCCTGTTCACACACTTGTTCTCTCTCTCAAAATAAATAAACAAACTTAAAAAAAAAACAGTGCCAGGAGAAAGTAGCATCGTTCTCTACATGAACGTTGGGCTCTGTGCTGACAGCCTGGAGCCTGCTTCAGATTCTGTGTCTCCCTCTTTCTCGGCCCCTCCTCCACTCACACTCTGCCTGTCTCTCTCTCTCTCTCTCTCTCTCTCTCTCTCTCTCTCTCTCTCTCAAAAATAGATAAACATTAAAAAAAATTAAATGCTGAAACATTTTCTCACTGTCACATCATTTTCCTCCTTCTTCTTCAATCTACGCTTTATAATCTTCCTTACACGTCCTACGGTTTCTCTACAGGGTTTATACATACTTTCTCTACTTGGTTCTCTTTGGGATGTACATGTCATTCAATTTGACCAACTTTGGTTAACCAATTTAACCAAAAATGCTGCTGTGCATTTTTTCTTTCTTTAACTTTTTTTTTTTCCTCCTGGAGTCTTTCTTTGGCCCTAGCTAGCAATCTGAAATATTGAGGAGCTAAACTGAGAAGGGTCTGCTTGTCTCAGGTGTCCCAGACAGGTCTCACTGGTATGGGTTTTATTATATCTTTCTTTCCCAAGTTTGTTCTAGGCTACTTATCCCTAAATTGTCTTCTTTCATATTAATGAACCATCATTCTTATCCACAAAGCATTATTCATAATAGTTAAGAAAAAAAAAACCAGAAGTAACCTGTATCTTCATCTGTAGGGAGGTAGTTAAATAAACTATGGCATATCCATGCAATAGAGCCCACTTCATGCTTTAAAAAGAATGAGAGGTCCCTAAAACTGTGGAACACATAAAAAGCAGAGGTTAAAATGGTGGTTGTTGGAGGCTGGAGCTTGGAGGAAAGGGGGAGATGTTGGTCAAAGTGTACATAGGTTTATGTGGGATGAGTGAGTTCTGGAGATCTAATGGACAGCATGGTGACTATAGTTAATACTGTATTGCATCTTGAAATTGGTAAGAGTGGATGTTACCACATGCAAAAAATGGTAACCATATGAGATGATTGATATGTTAATCAGTTTGATTGTGGTCATCATCTCACAATGTACACATAAACCAAAACAACATGTTGAACACCTCACATATATGCAATTTTTATTTGTCAAGCATAGCTCAATAAAACTGGGTGGAGGGGGAAATGAGAGGTCTGTATGACTAGGTATCTGTGATACATTGTAACATTTTTAAAAAGCAAGTTATAGAACAATATGGGTTGTATGACCCATTTAAAAATACATATGTGAAACTGTATAAAGTGTATCTGAATGCCCGCATATGTACACACACATACACACACACACACACACACACACACACACAGTATTTGAATGAGAAAATTCTAGGAGATAAACAGATGTAACAGTGGGGAGTCTAGCAAGCGAAGTAGGTGAGGAACAGATGAAGGAGGGATGCACTTTTTAATAATGCACTTTTGTATTCATTCTTTTAACAATGAATAGATATAGTTGTTATAAGTAAATAAATAAAAAGAAGAATATAGCATTTTCCTAGGTATTTCAAAACTATGTATTCTTCTAGGCTTGCACAGCTGGTTTAGTTTTCATTTACTTTGATCATACACTTACCTCCTCTCTTATAGCTGGAGGGCATTAAGTCTCCCAGACTGACAAGTGTGTCCCCACCTTCCCCTCTGCTGCCTCTCCAGATTCCCCATCCCTCGGGATAATGCAAAGTATGTTTATTTCAGACTCATTGTCTGAACTGTACATTGTTCCTGGAAATCTTGGTCACGTGATAGATGGACTTGTCCTGGAAAATCTATCCTCCGGTCCCTGAAAGGAAGCCAGAGTGGTATTGTTCTCATCTCACAGATCAAGAAACTGAGGCACGGAAAGTTGATGGGGGCTACGGGCTACCTAGGCCACATGAGAAGTTAAAAGTAATGGGATGTTGTGGAAAAGGTGTTGGGTTCAAAGCCTGAGTCCCAAGTTAAAGTTCTTGACATATTACATTTTATTTAAGCAAAATTTTGATTCCCTAAGCCCCAGTTTTCTTGTCGGTGAAATGATTATAATACCTGCCTCCCAGAGTAGTATTATTACATGAGAGTATTTAATTTTTTTTTTTTTTGCATATTGTAAAGCACCATATGTATCATAGAAAGACCAACCACAGGAAATTAGTTATGAGTAAGTCAGACCACTGTGGTTGCATATACAACTAGGCTTTTGTTTGTTTGATTTTCTTACACTCGAAACACAAATTTAAAAATGTCTTTCAAGAATCTTAGAAATCTTGTTCCTTTAAACTCAAGCTTTATTTTTTCCCCACCCCAAATATTTCTCCTCATGCCTTTTAAAAGAGGCACAAAAGTATCAGTTCCACAAGGAAGGCAACAATGCTCTACTAGAATGCCATACCAAATTGGATAGAAGTCTAAAAGCAGATTAAAGTTGTTTCAAATGCTTCAAAGAGGAGGAAAAATCTAATCCCCCAAGCCTTCTTTAAATCCATATTCCTTAATATCAGAAAATTTCCCAAGTCTTTTAAAAGGCCCAAATATCATTTTACAGTTTGGAGTAGTAATGGAAAACACTTCCCCATTTTTAAGAACATTCTTCCTTCCCTAAAAAAGGGCTCAGTAAAGCTGGGTCCCCCTTGTGAAGGAACTGGGCCCAAGCGGATGACGAGTTGCCTCCCTTAGCAGGGAGTGGGGCAGCCATCCCCAGGGCCCTGAGCCTGGAGCTGAGGGCTTAATTACTACCTGGAGAATTCCTTCAAGAAGCAGTGTCAGGCATTTCCCTGTTATTTCTGGGCGAGATCTGCGTGTCTGTCATCGTGTGGAAGAACACCCAGTCCCTCCACTATGTAACACTGAAGGAAAGAAAGTTTCCAAATGAGAAGAAAAACAAGGCTTGTTAGGACAGAAGCAAGTAGGACCATTCTCACTGCTTTAGAAAGCTTCTTCTTGGGGCGCCTGGGTGGCTCAGTCGGTTAAGCGTCTGACTTCGGCTCAGGTTGTGATCTTGCGGTCCGTGAGTTCGAGCCCCGCGTCAGGCTCTGTGCTGACTGCTCAGAGCCTGGAGCCTGTTTTGGATTCTGTGTCTCCCTCTCTCTCTGACCCTCCCCCATTCATGCTCTGTCTCTCTCTGTCTCAAAAATAAATAAACGTTAAAAAAAAGAAAAAGAAAACTTCTTCTTAAGCTGTCTTCACCTGCCCAGAGAGGCCAGCTCTTTTCCTGAAACACTTTTCCACCAGGAAAAGAATCATCTTCCCTTGCTGACCTATGGAAACAATTCTAAGAGCCCCAATTATAACAATGAATATTGATTGAGATTAACCAGGTATCAAACACTTTGCCAAAGGTTTTACATGCTGTATCTCATTCAATCCACTCAATAGCCTTGAGACAGATAACGATTATTAGCCCCATTCTACAGATGACAAAGTTGAGGTCTAAAAGGCTAATGCAGCAGCCAAGTGACAAATAGCTACTTAAGTGATTGAGCAGGTGCACAAGCCTAGATCTTTCTGACTCTGAAGTCTATGCTAAAACAACAATGCACTGCCTAAATACAGCTCCCAGGCAAGTATGGAGAGGGCCCATATTGAACACTTTTATTCTACGTTCTAGCTGAAATTTTACTACAATTAACAATAGCAGCCTGTGTCCCTGGTAAGCGTGCTGAGTGATTTACATGCCTGGTCTCATTTAATGCTTTCCAGCAGGTTTAAGTGGAATAAATAGGCTACCCTGACGCTAGAAATACTTTCTGCCTCTTCTTCAGAATTTTCTTTTCTCCTTTTCTCCTGTCTTTTTCCCTCTCTTTCTCTCTCTCTCTTCATCTCTGAGATGTCGAGTGCATTCTGGTTGCATTTTGACCTTGCCTCCAGCCTGGCCTAAATTGCAGACCTTGTCATGAAGAAGATAGTGAAGGGAAACATCTTTTCAGGTATCTTCTACTTTAGTGTGTGTGGGGGGGGGGGTGGTGCAGGGGTAGGGGGTGTTACAAGCGTCCCTCTCTGCTCTCCGTCTTCAGGACACCTCCCTGTGGACGGTGCCAGAACGGTGACCTCAGACCACAGCCTGAACGCTGATTACAAGTAATCCAGCTCCCGAGGTGATAGAGTGTCCTTTCTTAAAAAAGGAGATAAAAATAGCTAAGAAACAACACTTTCCTTAGTTCTCTGAAAGGTTGGCATCCTTCCAGGATAGACTTATGTACTTTTTGTACTTGGAGGAAAAAAAGAGATGGGATTTGATCCAAGAATGGTCCTACAAACGAGAGAAATATGGAGCGAGCAGCTGGAGCTGGGCAGCCAAGTGGTACCACCAGCTGCAGGCCCATTAATTAACATTCCCTGGTATGTAGCATCTCCAGTGACCTTGATCCTTGTTGAATTCACAGAGATAATTTTTACAGAGCCTCTACTTTTCTCGCTGCAGTGTATTTATCCAAGGAGTACCTTGCATATTTCCCCCCATATCTCCCAGCAGTAAATTTATTCTAATTGCAAAGAGATATAGCAAAAGCCTTATTGAACACTTGGCAGTTTATAGAGATTTATTTCTGAGGCTTAAGGGGGGGTTTTAGAGTGTGTGACTAGAGCAGGATTGAGGGGAGCTAGGGAAAGGAGCCCAAGAGAAAATGTAGATTTAATGGATCTATAAAATGACCCCTCTAGATAAATGCTTCTTCCAAAGATGCTTAAACAGCCTGACCCAAACCGGGGTCTGTGACAGCCAGTCTGACATGAGGTGTCTGAAGCATCGCATATTTCTCTATGGGTTTTCAGGTTTCCTTATGAAATTTGTTATTCCCCAGGCAGAGGTGGGAGAGGGGTGAATCTGTTTTCCAGAGGGAAGAAGTATATTTAACTAAAAATTTCCAAGTACTAGAGACTATGAAAAGAGGCAAAAATAAACTTCCGGCACCTGCCCTTAAAATCCCTCTGCTTGTGTCTGTCTAAGCTGCATTCCGAATTTTAAACGTAGGATCCTAGAAGGCAAATCACGAGAGCCTAGCAGGGGTTCTGTACTAGAAAGGACAGCCTTCGGAAACTTCCGGCCCGTAATGAGACGGGCGGACACTCTATCCTCTAATGGGGCCATATGCTCACAATAGACTTTGCATGCACACACGACTGAACTTTTCCACGAAACCCTTCTAGGCTTTTGATCCCACGAGTGGCATTCATCTTTTTTTGCAGCTGTTTTGCAAGTTTTGCTGAGGATGAATTTTAGGACTTTCAACTGTTAGATTTGTTATATTATAAATCTACTCACTGTACTAAAATGAAGACATTTGTTCTGGAGGAAGAGGCAAGACAGGAAAGGGTACAAAGTAGACACTAGTGAGGAAGAGGGCTGGAAAGTCAGTGACTGGACACTTTAGCCAGAGTCTAAATGAGGAGTGGGTCAGAGGTTTATGATGTCCCCTGCATGTTTGCTTTTTTTTCTTTTTTTCCTTCAGGAATTGGCATAAGGAGACCTTGGGAACATCTTTTTTAAGTTTCTGGTTGTCAAGTTTAACACACAGGGGAAAAAAGCCATTTAACAAGTTGTTTTAAAGTTAATACCCAGAAGCACCTGGGTGGCTCAGTCAGTTAAGGATCCAACTTCGACTCAGGTCATGATCTCATGGTTCATGGGTTCAGGTCCTGATTCGGGCTCTGTGCTGATAGCTCAGAGCCTAGAGCCTGCTTCGGATTCTGTGTCTCCCTCTCTATCTGCCCCTCCCCCGCTCACACTCTGTCTCTCTCTCTCTCTCTCTCAAAAATAAATAAACATTAAAAATTTTAAAAAATAAAGTTAACACCCAAGTCAAGATGTATATACTATTGCTAATTTTCCCCCATAACCCCTCTCATGCTCTTAGAGATAACCACTATTGTGGCACTCATGGGGACCACTTCTTTGCTTTTTTAAGCAAAACACCAAGTGTGCATCTATATAGAATATAGTTTACTTTCATATCTTGGAAATTTATATAAATGGAATTAATGTATTGTTCTTTTGTATCTGGCTTCTTTTGCTCCATTATGTTTGTAAGAGCACCTTGTGTTGTATGGAGCTCTAGTCCATATTCATCATGGCATGATCATTGTGACAGAATATTTTTTATTTACTGAACTGTTACATGTATTGCTGATGGACAATGGGGTTATTTCCACTCTGGGGACATTGCTAACAAAGCTGCTGGGAGGGTTCATGTGCGTGTTTTCAGGCACACTTGAGAATTTGCTCGGCCTGCCTGGCTAATGTCAAAACAATCCAAGCTTGAATCGAGATTAGTCCTAGGTTTAATGGCAAAATGGACAGAATTTGTCATTTGTTCATTCATTCCATAAGCATGAACTAAAAACTTCTATTGACGGAATAGCAAACAGATGACACAGGCTACCTCTCCTCCCTTCTCTGCTCAGAGCAGACGTTACTAGTTCACCGGGGTGTTCTTTCCTATTGAGTCTGAAGTGGCTTCAGAATCATTTGCAACGTGGTCCTCAAGGCAGCCACTGTTAAGGATCAGAGATGGGGGTGTGATGGTTAATTTTTTGTCTCAACCCAGCTATGTGGTCAAACATTATTCCAGATGTTTCTGTGAAGGTTTTTTTTTTTTTTTGGTTGAGATTATCTTTTTAGTTGAGATTTACTCAGTCAGTAGACTTTGTTTAGTCTTTTTATTCAGTAGACTTTGAGTGAAGTAGATTACCCTCCATAATGTAGGTGGGCCTCATCCAATCAGTTGAAGGCCTTATAGAAAGAAGACTGATTTCTCCTGAGGAAGAAGGAATTCTGCCAGAAGGCTGCCTTTGGATTCAAACTGCTCCTCTTCCCTGGGTCTCCCACCAATGGGTTACCCCTGCAGGTTTTGGACTTGTTATTCTCTGCAATCAAGTGAGCCAATTCCTTAAAAATATAAAAATCTCTCTACGTCTCCCTCTCCCTCTGTCTCTCCCTCCCTCCCTCCCTCCTATTGGTTCTGTTTCTCTGAAGAACCCTGACTAATACAGGTGGCATGGTATTGACATAGGATGGTCTGATGGGAAAGGAACAGAAAGCCTTTCAAACTAATTTAAGTAAAAGGGATTTACTGTTGATAGAATAGAACCCCTTAGAATTAAGCATCAGGGAATACTTTTATTTTTTTTTATTTTTTTATTTATTTTTTATTTATTTATTTTTTAATATATGAAATTTATTGTCAAATTGGTTTCCATACAACACCCAGTGCTCATCCTAAAAGGTGCCCTCCTCAATACCCATCACCCACCCTCCCCTCCCTCCCACCCCCCATCAACCCTCAGTTTGTTCTCAGTTTTTAACAGTCTCTTATGCTTTGGCTCTCTCCCACTCTAACCTCTTTTTTTTTTTTTTCCTTCCCCTCCCCCATGGGTTTCTGTTAAGTTTCTCAGGATCCACATAAGAGTGAAACCATATGGTATCTGTCTTTCTCTGTATGGCTTATTTCACTTAGCATCACACTCTCCAGTTCCATCCACGTTGCTACAAAAGGCCATATTTCATTCTTTCTCATTGCCACGTAGTATTCCATTGTGTATATAAACCACAATTTCTTTATCCATTCATCAGTTGATGGACATTTAGGCTCTTTCCATAATTTGGCTATTGTTGAGAGTGCTGCTATAAACATTGGGGTACAAGTGCCCCTATGCATCAGTACTCCTGTATCCCTTGGATAAATTCCTAGCAGTGCTATTGCTGGCTCATAGGGTAGGTCTATTTTTAATTTTCTGAGGAACCTCCACACTGCTTTCCAGAGCGGCTGCACCAATTTGCATTCCCACCAACAGTGCAAGAGGGTTCCCGTTTCTCCACATCCTCTCCAGCATCTATAGTCTCCTGATTTGTTCATTTTGGCCACTCTGACTGGCGTGAGGTGATATCTGAGTGTGGTTTTGATTTGTATTTCAGGGAATACTTTTAATATTTAGGATTATCCTCCTCAATATCAAATAATTATTGCACTATTTTTATCTGAGATATTTTCCAAAATAAAAATGTGAGTGTAGGGGCACCTGACTGGCTCAGTCAGTAAAACATGTAACTCTTGATCTCAGGGTCATGAGATCAAGCCCCACATTGGGTGCAGAGATTACTTAAATAAATAAAACTTAAAAAAAAAAAAAACATGGTGAGTGTATATACAGTTTCTCCCCAGTCTCTGAGTGTCATCAGATGCTCTCAGCCAATGAGATCTAGAGTAAAGAAACCATTCTGACTTTTCTCAGCCAGTGAGCATTAATTAGCACTGTGGCTGCTTCCAGCCAATAAGCTGAACTCTTTACTACACTACCAGAGTTAGATGTGTCCTGTGATGTATACTGTTTTTTCTTCCCTGGCCTCCCTTTGTGCCATCACTTTTGTATTCTGGCAAACAAATTTGACCCAGGATGGCTGACCCAAAGGGTCTAGGTAATAATACGGGACCTACTGCAAAGGAATAAAAAGGAGAGTGTTGTGTTAGATGTTAGAATACAGGTTTTCCAGAGGCTGTAGACCCCCAAGTCATTGGATAAAGAAGCAGAGAGTTTAGCTCAGCAGATAAATAGGGATATAGATAGGAGTCCTTTGACTCATGACAGGTCAGTGAAGCTCGGAAGGATGGACCAACAAATACACGAATAAGAGCGGGGAGAAATTATGGAAGAGAGGATGATGGAAGACTAATGGCCAGCTGCAAAGCCTGTGTCATATCTCTATGGGGACTGTGCCACGTGGGCCTCTTCAGGCTGCTGCTAAATAGAAAGGGTGATGGCCAGACCTCTGCTCTGTGTTTGTGACTGTGCTGTCTGTGCTCTCTGCTTCTCCTCCTTCTCTGCCAGCTTCCCTACCATTCTCCTCTCTGGGGATCAGCCCCTCTGTAAGGCTCTCGGCTCCCACTGCTCCATCACTTACGCTTGGTTTGGCTTTGGGTGACTGTAGCAGGTGTTGTTGATGTACTGCCCAGGTTCTCTGGCCCATCCTGGCCCTGTTCACGGGCAGTAGTGGTAGACCATCTTTCATGGACTGGCAGCTCCCTGCCTCAAGCATCCACATCTCTATGCTCCTCAAAGAGTTGTTTTCTTGTACCAGGAAGCTTGCTGGGCTGCAGGAATGTGCAACCCCAAACAGTAGACATCAGGAGTCACTGCAGAAATGCCCCAGCCTTCTGGTTCTCCAGTGGAGCAGTTCTGAGGTGTGTCCCTCACAGTTTCTCAGGGCATCTCAAGCAGGATTAAACCACAATTTCCCATGGTCACAACCTGCTTGTTAATACACCTTATATGAGCTTTTCTCCCTTCTCTGCCTCACTTTCCCCACCCTCATTTGTACTTCCTTGAATAACCTCCCAGATAAACTTCCTGCACCAAAGTTTTTGTGTCAAGGTTGAATTTTGGAGGTCAGAGTTTTATGAGACCTTCCAGTGCCAAACTTTCTGACTCCTAGCCCTAACTCTTATTTTGTTGTTGTTGTTGTTGTTGTTGTTGTTTGTTTTTTTAAAGCAAGCTTCATGCCCAGCATGGAGCCAAACACAGGACTTGATTAATTACCTTGAGGGCAAGACCTGAACTGTGATCAAGAGTTGGACACTTAGGGGTGTCTGGGGAGCTCAGTCAGTTGCGGGTCCAACTCTTGATTTTGGCTCAGGTCATGGTATCTCAGTTCTTGGAATCTAGCCCCTCGTCAGGCTCTGCACTGACAGTATGGAGCCTGCTGGAGATTCTCTCTCTCCCTCTCTCTCTGCCCCTCCCCCACTCTCTCCCTTTCTCAAAATAATAAATAAACTTAAAAGAAAAGTCAGATGCTTAGCTAACTGAGCCACCCAGGCACCCCTCTTATACTCTTTAGTTCAAAATTTTGTAAGCAAATCTGACTTGTCCAGATCAAGGGCGACACATGTGTTCCTGGTTCGCCTAGCTATGGGGTAGGTGGGGAGGCAGTGAGCTTAGTGTTATTTAGGACATGAATGACATTTCTTGCACATTGACTTATCCATGCCACGTGTTGTGCTGGACAATGGGACACAGAGAACAAAACCCAATCTCTGTCCTTAAAGAGTTCTAGTTGGGAAGTAGACTTATAAATAATACTTATATCACCAAATGGTAAGTTCTATAACAGTGGGGGGGGGGAGGAGTAACAAGTGTTATGGAAGTAAAATAATTATGGGTTGGGGCATTGAAGGATGGGTTGAAGGTCATCAGGAGAAAGGGTTTAGAGAGGATGTCCTGGGTAGAGGGCAAGGTATGGAGCAATGAGAACACAGACTGCTCCCTGGCTGCTAGACAGTGTCTTACCTTAGCAGCTTCTCTTTGTGTTTTGTTTTCTTCCTGAGAGGAATGATGAGGCTTCATGGGACAACCCCAGATGCTCTGAGTTTAAGCCTTCTTTTATTTTCCACATCAACGGGGAAGGTTGAAGTTTTGAAATCAGGGAACATATCACTTTACAGTAGAGGGAGAAAAGTATTAGAGGATGGTAGAAAATGGAAAATTGGAGCACAGAGCCAGTGATAAGCAGTTAGTTTTATATGGTTCATGGTAACTGTTCCTGGAGTCATCAGGAGTAATATTTATAATCAGATAAGTTGATGCTTTCTTAAAAATTTTTTATGTTTATTTATGTTTGATAGAGACAGAATGTGAGTTGGGGAGGGGCAGAAAGAGAGGGAGACAGAATCTGAAGCAGGCTCCAGGCTCTGAGCTGTCAGCACGGAGCCTGACGTGAGGCTCAAACCCATAAACTGTGAAATTGTGACCTAAGCCGAAGTTGGACACTTAACCAACTGAGCCACCCAGGCGCCCCTATAATCAGATAAGTTGATGCTTTGGATGAGTGTCTATGTCTCTCCTGCTTCTGGAAAGCCAAATTACCTGTCTTCTGCAGACCTGTAAGAGACTGTCTTCACATGGAAGAGACCTGACAGTGAAGATGACATTGAAAATATTTAACCACCATATTGTAGATGCTAAACCAGTCAGAAGACACAGTTCCATAGACATCGGGATGGTTGGACAAAGTGTGTGCAGGCTGAACCCCAGCTCTATCTTGGGGACCATCAAACCTGACACTTGTTTGGCAGAAGAGGTTAAAGGGCTTACCCGAGACCATGTGCTGACAGGGCTAGGAGTGGGACCCAGGTCTCCTGCATTTACCCTCCAACCCTCTCCACTGCAGCCCCTGACCTCAAGGCCTAGGGGAGACAGGTGGAGGCCCTACTGGTTTATCCTAGACTTGACTCATACCCATGGCTGTCCATGGGCAGGATGTCTGATTCTCTAGAGATCCCAAGTGGAAAAAGCTTTTGTACCTCCACTCTGAGAATTACAGCTCTTACACTGTTTATGCTAGTGTTGAAAATTCTTTATCCACTGGTAAATGAACATCTACCATTTATGTAATTGAAAGCATAATTTATTTGCAAATAAAATATGTTACATAACATATGGCAAAGGATGCATGGAAATAGCTTTTTTTTTTAATATTTATTTGTTTTTGAGAGAGAGAGAAAGAGCACAAGCAGGGGAGAGGCAGAAAGAGAAGGGGACAGACAGAGGATCCGAAGCGGGTTTTGTGCTGATAGCAGAGAACCCAATGCAGGGCTCAAACCCATGAACCACAAGATCATGACTTGAGCTGAAGTCAGACACGACTGACTGAGCCACCCAGGCACCCCTGGGAAATAGTATTTTTTAAATTTGCCTATCAGACTTGTTATGATGAGCACCAGGTGCTGTATGTAAGCGGTGAATCATGGGAATCTACCCCCAAAACCAAGAGCACGCTGTACACACTGTATGATAGCCAACTTGACAATAAATTATATTAAAAATAAATAAATAATAAATAAACATTGCCTATCAGATGTGCAATATGTCACTATTATTTTCCTTAAATCCACCTAATTCTGACTCCAAGTCCCCATCCTGCCAGACTTGTGAAAAAGGTAACTATCCACCTGCCTCTTTCCAATCCACGGGCTTGTACAGAAGTCCAGGGGTCTTATGCAACACCAGGGCTCGACCTTATCATTATTATTCATTTGTTAAACAAATATTTATTGAACACATACCATGTGCCAAGCCTGACTTGGGGCTGATAAGTAGTGATGTACAAAAGAGATTAAATCCTTGCCCTCTCTGTTCCAGGCTGAGTAGTACTCTGTTCCTCACCTGGGGCCCAGGAGGCACTCATTGGCTATGCTGGGATTGGGCCTTGCTCATGTAGCCTCTCCCCACTGGATGCTGCCTATCTAGACACTGCCAGGAAGCAGGGAGAAGACACCCATCTTAGATGATTCTGCACTTTTTCCTGAAGGGGACCTCTTCTCCTAGACTCATCACTTCTCAAAGGCATCCTCCCTGAGCCCTCCCTCTCCAGACCACCCTTCATGGTGCTTCAAGGCACAAACATTTTTTTTTAAGATAATAAATTTTACATTTATTTCTTGTTATAATACACATGTATCAGAATACTCAGAACAAAATTTACCATTTTAACCATTTTTTGTGTTCTATGGCTCTCCTGCTTAGTACCAAGGTGCATTTTCCCCGAAGAGGCTGCATCCAATTTTGAGCTCGGCTCAAATTTTCCAGGCAAAGCATTGCAAAGCCTGGAAGTCAGTTTGAATGAAGGGAAAGGGAACCAATGTAATATTTCAGGCAACCAACCTGACATATAAACATCCCAACTGTCAAACCAAGCTACAGTGCTGACTTGTCCATGCTGAACTTTATACCACATTCTCACTATGTACATTTGGCCAACAACATGTGTGTGTGTGTGTGTGTGTGTGTGTGTGTGTGTGACTGTGTGTGCACATGCATGTGTCCCACAGCTGGGTCTCGAAAGACTCTTGAAGGACTCAGTGGTTTGGTCTAATACCAGATCACTTTCCATTCAGATTCCTGCTGCCTCTTCCTGATCTCCTGAGTAAGAGATCAACCTCCACAGCACTTCAAACTAATGCCCACTGTCAGCTGAGAAAGTCCATGATAAACCCATGCTGGGTAAAGTATTTTCTGATCAACTCCTAAGGATCATTTGGGGATATCGACATTGTAACTGGGGACACTGAAAACTAAAAGGCTCCCAAGACACAGAAGAATGGATCCATAAGGATGGAATTTCATTCATTGTGACAGGACAAGATTTTTGGATGGAAGAATAGTTTTGTGTTTCACTCTCTTATAAGGATAATCTTGTGATTTTCATATGTTTATCCAGCATTAAAAAGGGAGGGGTGTTTTGCAGTGCTCTTCCTTGGCAATTTCATCTTCTGCAAATGGTATAAGCCATGGACTCTGATTTCCAATTTCTCCCTGAGTTCTGTTTTCATAAATCCAACTTCCACCAGGATATACTCATGGAATCTCAAATTCAATATGTATACTACCAAAACACCTCTTCCTGGTGTTTCTAGTTCTATTAATGGGGTTTTTCTCCCTGTCCTTTGTGTTTACAATCTTCAAATGATCTCTGGGTCTTTCCTTTCCTTGCTTCCCATATCTAGGTAATTAGAATATTCTACAGATGTGATCTCCATAAGATCTCTCAATGTATTCCTTTCCATCTCCTCCTCCATCAGCCTCCTCATCCTGGATCTCCTGAGGTTTTACCTGGACTATTGCAGTAACTTCGAAGTTGGTTTCTTCACATTGGTGTCTGGTCACTCCTATGATGGTCTAGATTAATCTTCCTAGTTATGTTTTCAATCATATTACTAGATGGTGACGACTGCATTTTATTCCTTTTTATATCCCAGTGCCTTTACCTAGTAGGTGCCCAATAAAGGCTGGATTGAATTTATGTTGTTTCCAGTGGCTTTCAATTCCCTCTATTTAACAGAAGGGGTTATCATTTAACTAAGCTAACTGCTTCTCTGCAAATATTCACTATACTCTAATACCCACACTTTTGGTACTTTCTTTTCCATTTGGGATGTACATCTATTAAAATTCTGGTCATTCTTTATCTTTTAAAAAAATTTTTTTAATGTGTATTTATTTTTGAGAGAGACAGAGACAGAATGCGAGTGGGTTAGGAGCAGAGAGAGAGAGAGACAGAGAATCCGAAGCAAGGTCTAGGCTCTGAGCTTTCCGCACAGAGCCCGATGTGGGGCTTGAACTCACAAGCTGTGAGATCATGACCTGAGCCGAAGTCGGACGCTCAACTGACTGAACCACCCAGGCACCCTTCTTCATCTTTTTTATATCAAAAAATTTTTAATGAGAAGCATATATTACTTTTTAATATAAAAAGCCCTCAACATTTTAAATTTAGTATGTTTGAAATATTTCATGATAAAATGTATTTGAATCCTCCCCATCTAGACTATTATTTAGACATTTAAAATTGTAGTTATGGGGTTTATTATTGTTTTCTTTTTAAAGTTTATTTATTTATTTTTAATTTTTTTGATGTTTATTTTTGAGAGAGAGAGAGAGAGAGCATGTGGGGGGGGGGTGGGGAGGCAGAGAGAGAGGGAGACACAGAATCTGAAGCAGGCTCCAGGCTCTGAGCTGTCAGCACAGAGCCTGAAGTGGAGCTCAAACCCATGAACTGTGAGATCATGACCTGAGCTGAAGTTGGACACTCAACCGACTGAGACACCCAGCACCCCAGTTTATTTATTTATTTTGAGAGAAAGCAAGCATGAATGGGAGACGGACAGAGAGAGAATCAAAAGCAGGCTCCATGCACTGTCAGTGTGGAGCCTGATGTGGGGCTTGATCTCATGAGCTGAAATCAAGAGTCTACACTTAATTGACTAAACCACTCTGGTACCCCTATATGCTACTATTTTTTACATTTTTCTTGCATTTGAGATTTTCATAATAAAAATTTTAAAGATACTTACCAAGTATGTAGAAGAAAATAATAATATTTATAATTTCATGTGGAAAAAAGAAGCATGTAGTAATTGTTAGTGATGGTCACTGATAGTTCCCATTCTCCTTCCTAAGCACTTCCTTGGAGTTATGTGTGGTCCTTTGTGCTTCACTCTCTTATAAGGATAATCTTGTGATTTTCACATGTTTATCCAGCATTAAAAAGGGAGGGGTGTTTTGCAGCGCTTGCTGCAAGCAAGCGTGACTTGCTTTGGTCAAGTAAGTGTGATGGGAATACTGTGTGTAACTTCTAGATGGAAGCCCTGAACAGCCACAGTATGACTCATCATATTTATTTTCCCCTGTTACAGGTTCTGACAATGTGCCAGATGGTCAAAACTCCATTAGCCTGAGTCCCTGAGTAAGTATGACATGGAGCAGAGGCTCTGCTGACCTAAGATGGATGTGTAGCATAAGTGGGAAAGAAACTTTTGTTCTTCTAAGCCACTGATGTTTGGGGGTTGTTTATTGCTGCAGCATAAGCTAGCCAATTCTGACTGATACAAAGCAGGAGGTAGCTTCAGGCATTGTAGATAACCAGGTACTCTGAAGGCCTTATAACCACAAAAGAACTGAATCATTTTTTTTAATGTCTATTTATTTTTGAGAGAAAGGGACAGAGGGTGAGCAGGGGAGGGGCAGAGAGAGAGGGAGACACAGAATCTGAAGCAGGGTCCAGGCCCTGAGCTGTCAGCACAGAGCCCGACATGGGGCTCAAACCCACGAACTGTGAGATCATGACCTGAGTTGAAGTTGATCACTCAACTGCCCGAGCCACCCAAGCACCCCAGAATTGAATCATTTTTTAAATACATTGCTGGGCATGTCGGTAGTGAGGGAATTGTCTAAGGACAGCTCTTCTCCCAAAAAATGCTTTGAAACCAGAACTCGGAGTCAGAGTGCTAGGAAAATAAGAAATTTGGGTTGTTCTGAGAGCCAGTGCAAATTAGTAGCAGTGTTAGAAGCTCTAAAGCATCACAAGATGGGGAAGCCAAGAATCTGAGACTTCTGCATTAGGCCAGGACACCCCAAAAGGGGCAGAAGGTCTCAGGTTGGTATTTTCCCACTACCCCCCCCCCAAAAAAGCAGAAACAAATCCTCACAATAGGAAGGCCATTAAGATCCATGTTTGAGTTCAAATCTGAGATCACCAAGCCCAGAAGGAGGTAGTCCACTGAGAGAGAGAGAGTTGGCAGAAAAACAAACATCCGGTCTGACCCTAAGAACTTCAACTGGAATTCTCAGGTATAGGATATGTTTTTTAATTTACAAAAATGGCCAAAGCAATGATTTAAGTGTTAAGCACCACTGCAAAAATGTTTTTAATTTTAACTTATTTACTTGTCATAACAGTTCTATGAAGCAAGTATTACTATTATCATCCCCATTTTACTTTATTTTTTAAAGAATAATACTTATTTTGTTAGGTTTATTTATTTATTTATTTATTTATTTATTTATTTTTGAGAGAGACACAAAGAGAGCACAGGGGAGGGGCAGAGAGAGAGGGTGACAGAGGATGCAAAATGGGCTCTGTGCTGGACAGCAGAGGGCCCTATATGGGGCTCAAACTCCCGAGCTGTGAGATCATCACCTGAGCCAAAGTCAGGTGCTTAAGGAACTGAGCCACCCAGGCACCCTAGTCACCCCCATTTTATAAATGAAAAAGCTGAGGCACAGAGAGATTAAGTAAGTTGTCCCAGGTCAACATTTCTTAAGTGGTAATGCTACGATTTGGATTTAGGTAGTTTGATTCTAGAGTCTGCAGTCTTCACCACTACGTTTTGCTGCCTTTCTAACGTAGAATTGGAGCATGTGAAGAATTTAAAGAAATAAGGGGTAGGGGGAGGGGATACCAAAGATAAGCAAGCAACAAATGACCCTCAGGGATGACCAGGTAGATTTGAAGAAGAAGAATAAAAGAACCCGTAGAAATGAAAATAAAATGGTTGAAAGTAAACATTTGATGAACATGGTAAATGTCTGAAGAGGTAATTAGTGAATTGAAGAACTATCTGCAGAAAATATCCAGAATGTGGCATGGGAAAGAAGGGAATGGAAAGTATGAACGGGAAGGTTATGGAAGATAAAAGGTTATGGAAGATAAAATGGGAATGTCTAATACATATTTAATTGGAGTTTTGGAAGAAGAGGATAGAGAAAATGGAAGGCCTAATATGTGAAGTAATAGTAGTTGAGAATTTTTCAGAACTGATGAAAAGACTTAAATCCACAGATATAGGAAATAGCATATCCCTAGCATGATAAATTAAGAAGAAGTTTATGTCTTTTTTTTTTTAATTTTTTATTTTTTAATATATGAAATTTACTGTCAAATTGGTTTCCATACAACACCCAGTGCTCATCCCAAAAGGTGCCCTCCTCAATACCCATCACCCACCCTGCCCTCCCTCCCACCCCCCATCAACCCTCAATTTGTTCTCAGTTTTTAACAGTCTCTTATGCTGGAAGTTTATGTCTTAAACATGTTTGGAGAACACCAAAGACAATGAGAAAATCTCCAAAGCAGCTTGGGAGAAAAGAAACAATCACCTACAAAGGACTGACCCAGACTGTTAGTGGACATACCAATAACAGCAGTAAATGCAAGGAGACAGTGGAATAATATATTCAAAGTGTTGAACGGAAATAACTGTCCACTGTATATCCAGAAAAGCTAAGGTTCATGAATGAGAATAAAATGAAGACAATTTCAGATGAACAAAATCTAGCAGAACTTTACTAAAAGAACTCACCTCATACCCATCCTTTAAGATTCATCTCAAATGTTATTTGTTGCATTGGTGGTATAGCAGTGAGCACAGCAGCTGCCTTTCAAATGTTATTTCTTCCATGGAGCTCTGGCCTAATTCCCCTCTTTTGAATTTTAGTAGCATTTTATTTGATCCTTTCTCATGATGCTTATCAAATTCACAGATGGAGATTATACGTGCCTTTTCTTAAGAGCTCCCCCCACCGCCCCCACCACTGCTCTTACCCTCTCTCGTTAAAGGCCCCTGGAATACTTTGGTGTCTAACTCACCTTAACTTTTTGCATAGTTCCTATCATAATACATGCATGTAATAGGTGTTTAATAAGTATTTGTTGAGGCCTACTGGTCAGTCTTTTCCAGTGTTTCATAAACTACCAGTTTACAAAGGTGTTCCCTTCCAAGGGGGTGTTATGGCCAAACCCTCTTCAAAAATGCTGCATAGAGGACCATATCTCCCTCCTGGAGATCCATGGTTTAATTTGTTTTACTCACCAGTTCCTCAAATCATTTGATTATAGAACAATTTCTTCTACTCTTTACTCCATGAATATTGTGAGAGACTGGTGTTTTTAAGAATACATTTATGGGGCGCCTGGGTGGCTCAATCGGTTAGGCGTCCGACTTCAGCTCAGGTCACGATCTCGCAGTCCGTGAGTTCGAGCCCCGCGTCGGGCTCTGGGCTGATGGCTCAGAGCCTGGAGCCTGTTTCCGATTCTGTGTCTCCCTCTCTCTCTGCCCCTCCCCCATTCATGCTCTGTCTCTCTCTGTCTCAAAAATAAATAAAACGTTAAAAAAAAATTAAAAAAAAAAAAAGAAGAACACATTTACTACAGAAGACAATGACTTATTTGAGTGTCCAAGCCAGAGAGTCAACATTTTGGATCCTAGCTCTATTAACAACTAACCACCTAATTAGGTTTTTAAAAAATATTTTATTTATTTTTGAGAGCTCAAGTGGGGAAGGGACAGTGAGAGGGGAACAGAGGATCTGAAGGGGGCTCTGTGCTGACAGCAGCAAGCCCAATGTGGGGCTCAGACTCACAAATCATGAGATCATGACTTGAGCCAGAGTTAGATGATCAACTGACTAAGCCACCCAGGTGCCCACCACATAATTAGTTTTAAGTCATGTGTCCCCTGGCTCCTTATTTGTGACACATCATAAGCAGGCGGCCCCTTCAAACTCTCAAGTTCCATGAATTAAAGGGCATTGTGTCTTCCAGTCAATCAGTCAGTCATTCTACACATATTAAATTCCTCCTGAGTGGCAGTGTGCAAAATACTGTGCATATAATGGTGAGTAGATTGGCATGCTTTCATTTTGCTACCAGTGGAGAATGATTTCCTAGAGCAATTGGAACATTGTTCTTTGACTTCCAGAGTCAAATTTCTTCTTGTTAAAAATTGAGCATTTACCATCTCATTTATTATGTGTATCAGGTTGTGGAATGAATGTTTAGAATCTAGGGGCGCCTGGGTGGCTTGGTCGGTTAAGCGTCCGACTTCAGCTCAGGTCATGATCTCATGGTCTGTGAGTTCGAGCCCCGCGTCGGGCTCTGTGTTGACAGCCCAGAGCCTGGAGCCTGTTTCAGATTCTGTGTCTCCCTCTCTCTCTGCTCCTCCCCTGTTCATGCTCTGTCTCTCTCTGTCTCAAAAATAAATGTTAAAAAAAATTTTTTTTAGAATCTAAATTTATGGTCTATCTAGACTTATGATTCTATTTTGCCCAAGAGCTACATTGTAAGAATCAAAAATTTAACATCATCGGGGTGCTTGGGTGGGTCAGTCAGTTGAGCATCGCTCAGGTCATGATCTCATGGTTCGTGGGTTTGAGCCCCGCATCAGGCTCACTGCTGTCAGCCTGTAGCCCGCTTTGGATCCTCTGCCCCCGCCCCTCCCCGGCTATCTCTGCCCCTCCCCCATTCATGCTCTGTCTCTCTCTGTCTCAAAACTAAATAAAAACATTTAAAAAATAAATAAATAAAAATAAAAGGGAAATTCTAGTGATATGGCAGCTACTGAACACTATTTTGTTCTAAGCATTCACATGTATTATCTCATTTAATCCTTACAACAACCACAAGACCCAAGTGCTAGTACTATTCCCATCTTACAGAGGTTCAATAACTTGCTCATAGTCATACAGCTGGTGAAGCTGGATTTTGACCCAATGCAATATGGATCTTGAGTCTGTGCTCTGAACTCTAATATTAAACTACCACTATTCTTCAGATATTGTCCAGAAGGTTTTCTGCTGGAAATTTAAGGGTTAGCATCTCTGAAAGGCTGAACAATCATGTGAGATTTTTAAATGTCTAACTCCAGCCAGGTAGTATAGTGAAGAGGTAATGAAAAATTAAAAGCTTTTTCTTTCTTGGCTAGGCACTAATCTTTGTGGTTATGAATATATCCATGTGCCAGAGAATTGCACTTTAGATAATAAGTTAACATAAAATTGTTGGTACAGTTCAAACCTGACAGCTCTGTGTGTCTGATGTGTTCTCTGAAAGTAACTTTAAAGATAAGACTTTACTCTCAAATCTGAAATAGGTTCTTTAAACATTTCCAACACCATATGGTATTTATGGAATTGTTTCAATTATATGGAGAAAAACTATAGTGCTAGGAGTAGAGGAATACTTTAATCATAAAATATTGTATTGTCAGAAAAGAAGCAAAATATAATCAAAGAAATGTGAACCAAGCACTGTCAGTGAGAATTCTTGGCATTTAATTTTAGAAGCCATCTTGCATGGAAATGAATAAAATATAAACACAGTACTTTATCTAGGATATGGCAAGAAACTTCAAGATTGTAATGTGCATTAAGATAACATTCCAAACGTATCCTTTCAAGTTTTCAGCCAAGAATTTGTTTTTACAATTTCTTTGCAGTTGGTAAATGGCTAGACTCTACTTGAGATATCAGTTTTCATGCTTATGGTCTCAATCCCATTGTGTGTAACTATTAACTTACTGTATGACCTTGACAAACTCACTCTCCTCCACCCTAACCCAGATGAAGGAGGTGGATCTCTTAGGCCCCTTCTGATTTTAAAATTCTGTGGCTCTAGCCTATGGATTATGACATAAACAACATAAAAAGTGCTTGCTAAAGGGATTGGATTTTAAAAATTTGGGCTACTTAAGCATCTTTAAGTGATCAACCTTAGAGCCAGTTATAAAGAGAATATAAACCATGGCAGCCAGTGCCTATCAGTGATTTACTTGGTTCTTGTGCTGGTTAGCAGCTACCGTGCTTGTTTCAAAACACCACGCACCTTCTGTGGTTCATAGAGACAGTCTGTTCATGTGCTTCCTTGGCTCCTCAATATGAATGGGGTCTGAGAGAGTCTGGGCAAAAGAAGAAGTGATCACAACTGCCATGGTCCATGAGATGACCTTTAACACTCTCCTAGGCTGCAGGAAGGTGTGGACCCTGTGGTACACTGCCAAGATTCTCCCTCGAGACTGAGCTGCTTACCCCCCTAGCTACTTTGAGTGTTGACAAAGCTGCTGACAGTTCTTTAGCTCAGACCCTCTCAGGAGATAGCCTTTGGATGAAGAGAGCTGCTTTGCCCAAAGCCACCCCACTTCGGACCAACCTACATCTAAAGACTGCAGATTCCATGAAGAGGCTGGTTAATGGCGAACCCTCTGCCCCAGTGAGGTCCAACTCTTAAGGAGCCATGTCAGAGCCTGAGCTCCCACAGTGTGGGCTGAGGTCTTTATTGCAACATCGGGGGCACGATAGTGCAGCTTCTCCTGTGGCCCACAGATGTCGCCCCTGAGCACTCTTCAGTTAACTTCCTGCCCCAGATATCTCTTTCTCAGAGTCCACTTCTGGGGATCCAGACCTGCCACAGAAACTTATGGACCTGAGTTCAAACTGGGGCTCTGCTTATTTAAACGCTGTGTCCTGGGGTAAATTTCCTTTTTAGTAAAATGGACATAATAATAACTATTTCACAGCATTGCTTATTCTAAGGAAATGAGGAAATGCACAAATGAGTCTAAAGCACATAGGAAATGATTAGTACCAATAATTAAACATTTATTGAGCCCTTATATGTCATGCTATGTACTTCACCACCACAAACTCCATGAGAATAATATCCCTATTTTACAAATGAGAAAACTGAGGTACAAAAATGTTAAACAATGTCTCCAACATCACACAGCTAATAAAACAGTCAAGAATTCAAGTCCAGGCAGCTGGACTGTAGAACCAGCACTCATAGATAAAACCCTACAGCTTCCCATTGCTAAACGAAAAATTTTAAAGTATTTGGGTGATGACAAATAAAAACCCAATAATGTCACCTGATTCCAGAGGAACTTTAAAGCAAAGCAATTGTAAAAGAAAAATTTTACAAATAATTTTGGTATCCCTATTGTTTATATTTTTGTGTTGCTATAGATTATGCTTATTTATGCTTCAGATCAACCCTTTTTCGTCAGGAGAGTAAATGAAACAGTTGGAAGGTAGGGGCTCCTACCCTGTGATGTGACGGTAGTTGATCTGTGAGATCATTTATTTTTGTTGTTTGTTTCTATTTTAATGAAATGTGAACTGAATTTCTATTTTACTGAAAATATACTAAATACAAGGTGAAAAAATAAAGCAATGACATGTTTCACTATTAGGTAGTAATTTTGTATACTAATAGGGTTTTGGTTATATCATATTACCTAGGATTTTAAATATCTCCCTCCCTCTGTCATTGGGAAGTGCATTGTAATGGGGGAGGGGGCACTCTGGCAAAGGCCTCTGCCATGCCCTTCCTGACCCCTCATTTACAGTCTACCCTTGTGTTCACTTCAGACTAGTCTGTTATTATCCAATGGAAGGCCTTTGTTTCACATTTCACTTCTAACCTAAACACATTTATGCCATAATTTTTATCTTAGGGGATAATGTGTTAACAATGCTTGTTTGGACCCCTGTTATACTTTTAAGGTCAGGGATGTCTGTTTTACTCTTTAAGGCACAATCTGTTAAAGATTTTATGATTTGCAAACAAAGTGGTTTTTCATCTTCTGCTTTTAGATAACTAAGGTATAAGAGAGATCCTTCTACACCAGATACATTAAACATCTAAATAATTTATAGCTCCAGGTATGTTTGCCAGACTAGCATAACTGAATAAAGTCAACAGATTAAATGTTCCCTTGACAATCAGTAAGGGTATGAGATACAGCACCTGGGCTGCCCCATTGGGTCTCGTTATTAAATCACAAGCAAGAGCTCAGAATCCCAGGGTCCCAGGTGACAGGTAGGAGCTGACTTTGGAGGATGGAGTCATCGCAGTCATTAACCATGACTTAGGAAGAGGGACTCTCTTAGAACAATTGAGATAGAGAAAGAGAAGGAGGGAGGGAGGGAGGAGGAGGAAAGACAGACAAAGAGAGGGGTGTTGGGGACAGACTATATGTTTCAGTGAGGAATATTCTAGTTATTTATATGTCACTAAATTGGGAATTCATCAACATAATAGTGTGTATTTGTGCAATCTCAGAGAAAAAGTTAAAAAGAGTTAGGGAATATTTTGTATATGTAACCACTATCACTATCAAGGTCAGAGCAAGAACTTGCTAGAAAAATAGACAATATTTCCCTCTTTCTAATTTTTTAGAAAGGTTTTGACCAGCACCTGGTCAAACATCTCTTTGCCTAGAGAAGGGAC
The DNA here is from genome assembly GCF_023721935.1 of Panthera uncia. Taxonomy (NCBI): domain Eukaryota; kingdom Metazoa; phylum Chordata; class Mammalia; order Carnivora; family Felidae; genus Panthera; species Panthera uncia. The sequence continues at coordinate 26,926,810 of NC_064808.1, read as the reverse complement.
GTTTGGTCTACAGAGCTGATGGCAGCAAGAGAAACATCAGAGCACAGGATCCGGGGAGTTACATGTAATCTCCGGTCTAATTCTTGAGGGTTTTAAGTGTCAGAGACCAGTCATCTCATCTTTAACAAAGGGAATTTATTAACCAAAATATATTTTTAAATTTGCACATCTAATGATGGGAGAGTTCAGATGATCTGTGAAAAGTTGGGGTGAGGGAGTAGCAAGCTACATTTAGTCAGTAGAAATCCTATTTTTAGATCATATTCATTGCACCCAGTGGACAAAAAGGGTCCCATTCAAAAATAAATAAATACCTCTCTCCTCTCTAAATGTCTCATGGGAATTGTATGTGCTATAAGGAAAATATGAAAGGCAGAACTGTGCTTATACTTTTTTTTTAAAGTTTATTTACTTTTGAGAGATAGCATGAGAGTGAGGTAGGGGCAGAGGGAGAGGAAAGAGAGGATCCAAAGTGGGCTCTGTGCTGACAGCAGCAAGCCGATGCAGGGCTCAAACCCACAAACCGCGAGATTATGACCTGAGTTGAAGTCAGACACTTAACTGACTGAGGGACCCAGGTGCCCCTATGCTTATACTTCTTAACTATTGTCAGCACAGCTTATCTGGAGATGAATGGGATAAGAAAAAGAAAAAAACAAACATTCCAGGTGTATTGTATACTGTTGGCTTTAGTAATCACTAGACTTCTGGTTCTATGATAGCTCCTTTGGGGTGGTGTAAGAATTGGAAGGAGAGGGGAGAAGGGTGTGTGTGTGTGTGTGTGTGTGTGTGTGTGTGTGTGTATGATGATTTAGAGCTCCTAACCTACAAAATATCTGAATTTAAGGTAAAACCATTAAATCAGGTTCATTGCTGAATCCTCACAGGGCACACTAACCTTTTCATTTTCATTTAGGAAGAAAGGGTGGAAGAGAAGCTTCCCATGCCTGGTATATAAATATGGCCTTGAAAATGTCCACAGACGTGTTATTGTCTTGTTGAGTCTGCAGCCAGGAAGGCAGAAATCTCTGCAGCAAAGCAGGTGTGAACGTCCCCCTATTTCAGAGGCAGCTCTCTTTGAAGCTGGAAAATCAAGGACGCTGGTACCTTCAAGGAAACAAGGATATAATTATCACAACCCCCAACTGGCCGGTGACCTTCCATTCCTCAGGCCACCCTACTCCCTTCACTGGCCCCGGCCCAGGTCCTCACAGACTCAGAGCTCTGTGTCCCAGACCACTAAGACCGAGGAACAACCCCCTCACGCACCCTTTGAAAGCATTCTTAATCTCTCTCTACTGCACTGCTCTTTCAGACATAAATCCGCCAGCCCAGGGGGCCTCTGAACCCCCCACGGAGGGAGGCCCATTCAGGCCCAGTGGAGTCTGAACAGCTTAGGGGTAGAATTTATGCTTCCTCTCACCTGTGCCATCTGTCTGTGGCCCCTACTCTAGTCTGCTTTTGAAGGTTTGAACATGACCCCCCAGCTTTTTGCCAAGTCTGCCATCATCACCTCAGTCACAGAAGCAGACTTCTCAAGGCCATTGGAAGCTAATAACAGTGACTCTCAACTTCATTATTATACTTGAAATGTTGAAAGCAGAAGCCTAATAAAATGAGCTCAGAAAAAACAAACCAAGCTATAAATTATCATGTGAAAAGAGTGGCTGAAGAACTCATCTCCTTGGAATACCTAAGGACTGTTTCTCAGCTACAGCAACAATCTGGTATTTGGTTTCCTTCCCTTCACTGTGCAAAAGCCTTGGCTGTGTTCTCTTAGCACAGATTCTTTTCTGCTTCTATGAGTCGACTGTCCAGAATCAGGAGTTACACAACACTCCCCACCCAACTCCTTCACACACACACACACACACACACACACACTCCCTACCCAGCCTTGGCCCACTGAATTGTAATAATTCTTTTTGACCATAAGGAATTTATCCTACATTATCACCAATCAGTACTCATTGCAATTATTTATTTTAAGATAAGAGTAAAAGTTCACTTCCTTAACTTCATAAAGACTATTTATGCTAAACTGATGTATTTAATGAAAAAACACCAGAAGCATTATTCCCTGTAAAATTAGAAGCAACTTAGGGATGCCCCTATCACTGTTACTATTATACAATGTTTTGGAAATTCTAGACCTTTTCAGGGGATATTTAGCAATATCTGGAACCATTTTGTCATCACAACTTTGGGAACTGGAGTGCTATTGGCATCTGGTGGGTAGAGGGGAGGAATGCTGCTAAATATTCTGCAAGGCCCAGGAAAGCCCCCACAACAGAGAATTCTCCAGCCCAAAGTGTCAATAGTGCTGAGGGTAAGGGACCTTGCTCTATACAATGCAACAAAACGTGAAACATAAATCAGAGAAAGAAGTTTAAAAAATAACTAATTTTTATTATCATTAATTGCAAAGAACATGTATCACCTAGAAAAGCAAACCAAAAATACTGAACTATGCATTATTAAAGTTCATAAAATAGTAAATAATGCAGCTGGCTAAAAATTTTTTCAATTCTGTGAGAGACTTAAGAGTCTTTCATTTTCCTGCAGGTTTATTTATCTATTCTACAAAAATTTCCTGAGAACAAAAGGGTTGGTTTTATAAAAGAACACTTAAGAGATATAAGATGACTTTTACACTTTAAAACATGGAAGAGACTAAGAAATTTTAAAAACCAAGTCTATTAACACTGTAAGACAATATTATAGGAAACCCAAGTGGACATATCTTCCCAAACTATAAGCTAGACTGGAGACTGTTTAAAAAAGATTTGTTTAAAGTATGAAAACATTATTTGGGGGTAGTAAACACACACACACACACACACACACACACACACACACACACATACTCCTTTTAGCAGATAAAAACTTCCTCAGTATTTTTCAATGAGGGTAGTACTCTAATGCATCATTGGAAATGTAAATAGTCCATCACAATACATAATTACAGTCCAGTAGATGAAGCTTCTTGAGGGGACAGCCCATATCTTATTCGTCTTTCTATCTCCATAATTGACACATACCAAGAACCCAATGTTTATGAATTAATGAAATAAATAAAAACATTAACAGCGAGAGATGGTCTTTGAACTCACTATTCAAAAAGTTAACATAGAGCTACTGCAATTGTAATTAAGGATCTAAGAACCCACATCTGAAAGGCTGAATGAATGCTCAAGATTTTAATAGGAACTTTTTGCCTCATGTTGCAATTATAAAAAAGTACAGGCTAAAAATAGGATGAGTGAAGTGGAATCAACCAGCAATGTTTTACTAAGAACAGTAAACTCCATTTTTAAATGTTGAAGACTTGAAAGAACCTATTAATATCTATATGCACATAACCTAAGTCTCAGTGATTTCCTTGATCTTTTGTTCATTTTCATGACAAGCCTTCAGAACTTGAGAGGAAGGGAGGGAGGAGAGAAATAAAGGAAGGCCAGGTGGAAAGTCACAATCAGGAAATAATCAAAAGCTTTTGCTTTATCCCTTCCATCCAATCTCACAGGCTCTCCTGAGAACCTTTCCTCCTGAATGTTTAATAACATTAATTCCACAGTTTCAAAGGATTGAAAACCCAACAATCCACTTTAATATAAGGTCATCCAAAATGCTCTATTTGGATAGATTCAGGGTCCAGGAAGCCTCAGACAAGTTCACCAGAGAACATATTCCAGTATGTTCTCTTGTTCTGTTTGATATAAATTTCAAAGGTTAGGGATGAGAAAAATCAGTTACTATTCAGTGAGCACTTGCTATGTGCCAGACATCTTCCTAAAGAACTTTTCATACATCTTCCTGGCCAACCCTCACTACAGCCCTCCAGATGAGAAGACTGATGTAGTGGAGGTAAGACAAGAGGGCCAGGCCACCCATAAACTGGCAAAGTCAGCTGCACCTGCCAGCCCCCAAATCTAGACTTATAAGTACCACACTGCAGGTATCTCCAGAACATGATATTTCTCCCAATTGCCCATTTTTCATGGATTAGTCATAAAATTTTCAGGTCAGCAAGCATTAGTGGGAAAGTATTAGCACACAAAGGGACACAGGGAACAGTCTTTGTCTAGCACACAAAGGGAGTACATGAAACAGTCTTTGTCTAGAGGACATGCTATCTTCTTGGAGAGACATGATAGGGAGCAGGCAGTGAATAATACTAACTGTAGAGAATGCTAACGGACAGTTCAAACACGGGTCAGAGTGGATGGTATAGCCAATAAACATGTGGATGACCGAGAAGGGGAAAAAGAAAACACGAGATGGCATTGTTAGGGAAAGTCTTATTGAAGCCCTGAGGATTTGATAGGACTCTCCCAGGATTTGGACAGGTTGCTCAGGTCACTTTCTGCCCACCTAGGCTGCCAGACCAATGGTGGCCAGGCATGGGTCTGTTCAGGATGCAGAGCATGGAGCAGAGCTTGACCAAGAGACAGGACCCAGGGTGGCCCCCAAACCAGAAGCCAGGAAGACCATCCTGAAGTGGAAGCACTAGGCCAAAGGCAGGAAGCAGGAGCAAGGCAAAAGGGAGGAACTAGAGAGCTCAGACCAAAGTCAGGGACTTGGGGAGAAAGGCAGAAATGAAATCTGGAGAGCCTTCCTAAGCTTCTTCATCCCAAATGCAGACACTCCTAATGGGACGTAGACCCCCAGCTATGAGTGGGGAGCATGCTGTGAAGGATGTTGAGGAGGGCTGGAGAGGAATGAGTGTGTGAGTATGGTCTGGGGGATTAAGAAAGAGCCGGCCAGTCTAGAATGGAGGGTGAATTTGTGGGGAGTAGTATCAACGGGATAGGCAAGATGAGACCAGCTGAGAGACAAGAGGACCAAGGGCAACAGCTTATCAAGATACATAGGCAGATCTACAGTTCGATGGACAAGTATACATTCACATGATCAATATGACTGTTTGGGACTGGTTAAGTCCTATTTCTTATTCCATCACCTGCCAAATTGTGAATCTCAGCTCTGCCACTTACCAGCTGTATGACCTTGGGGAAATTACCTAACTTCTCTGTGCCTCCATGTTCTCATCTTTAAGATGAGCATAATAATAGTGTCTACCTTCTAGGGTCATTGTGAGGACTGAACAGGTTCATATATGTCACCTGTACAGCACGGGGCCTGGCATGTGCAAGTGTAATGTGAGGGATTGCTGTCTATCATTCCTTCCCCATATTCACCATTGTAGATTGAGGACTCACAATAGAGGGGGGCATAGAGGGAATGGGGGGAGGGTATCTCACAGTCATATCTTCTCTTAATCACATGAATTATAAATGCATCTTTTGGAAAGTGCTCAGCTCCTGAATATCTTCCCTGTGTCCAGAATAGTACAGAGAAAGCCATCATGTTTGCTATCAAGACTGTACCTTGAGGGGCACTTGGGTGGCTCAGTTGGTTGAGTGTCTGACTCTTGATTTTTGCTCAGGTCATGATCCCAGGGTTGTAGGATTGAGCCCTGAATCAGGCTCTCCGATGAGGTTGGAGCCTGCTTGGGAGTCTCTCTCTCTCTCTGTCTCTTTCTCTCTGCCCCTCCCCCTGCTCTCTCTCTCTCTTAAAAAAAAAAAAAAAAAAAAAGACTGTACCTTTATAACAGCTTTGGATTTCAGTATCCCTGCCTGGCCTTCCCCCTCACCGTCAGTGGTATTCTGGGCTGATGTCTAAGTGAGCAAGTTCCTTTCTGAAATTCTAACAATTATAAGTGCTGGCTCAGGGCCTCCACCATGCTTTCCATGTGATGCACATATTTCAGTGTTATTTGTGCATTATTGTAAGAACAATGAAGACAAGGAATAAAAAGAATATGAAAGAGAAGGAAAGAAATAAAGCAAGAGAAATTATTTCCTTGTACTTGACTGTCCTTTTCTAGCATCTCAAGGCTTTCTGCCATTACTCGAATTAGAAAAAAGCCAAGGGAAGAAACATTTATTGAAATCAGCTGCAAGCCCAGCACAGTCCTGTGTATTTCACACACTCCAAAAGGTTAAGCCTCTTGCTTGTACTCACTCAACTATGAAGTGGGAGAGCCTGGCTCTAGATCAGGTCCACATTTAATTCATGGAGCAGCTGTATAGGCAGACTCTGTCCTAGGAACTAGGTATACTACAGTGAAGAAAATGGGCAAAAATCCCTGCTCTTGTGAAACTTAAAGTCTGGTGGGGAGATGTGATAAACCAGGTAAGTAAGTAAAATATGAAGTGTTTTAGAGGCGCCTTGGTGGCTCAGTCGGTTAAGCGTCTGACTTCGGCTCAGGCCATAATCTCACGGTTCATGAGTTCGAGCCCCGTGTCAGGCTCTGCACTGACAATTCAGAGCCTGGAGCCTGCTTTGGATTCTGGGTCTCCCTCTCTCTGCCCCTCCCCTGCTCATCTCTCTCTCTCTCTCTCAAAAATAAATAAACATTAACAAAATTATTTAAAAATGTATAAAGTGTTTTAGACAGTAATAAGCATTAAGGAGGAAAAAATAAAATGGGAGAGGGGGTAGGTTGGGACGGGGAGAGGGCAGTTTCAGAAATGATGGTGAGGGAAGGTCACAACTGAGCAAAGATAGGAAGAAAGTAATAACGCCACCAGATACACTTGTGTGTATCTGGGGCAAGAATCTTCCTGACACAGGGAAGAGCCAGAGCAGAGGCTTTGAGGCGGGTGTGTGCTTGTCATGGTATTGGAAGAACAGCCAGGAGCCCAGTGTGACAGAAGTGGGGTGAATGAGGAGGAGAGCAGGAGGGAAAGCTGGCAAGTAAGGGGGCTGGAGCACCTATGTCTCAGAACCCTTAGTAAGGACTCTTTTTAGGGGGATGGGCTGCAGCTGGCAGGTGTGGACATGATTTGACTTGTACACCTGAATAGCTTTGTCTTCCTGCTGTGTTGAAAATAGCCTGAAGGGACAAGGATAGAACAATGAAGAGGATATTGTAATAATCAGGTAGGAGGTAAAGGTTAAGACCAAGGGATAGCAACAAGGGTAGTTAAAAAGGGTCAAATTGACTTGGATATATTTGGAAGGTACAGCCAATAGGATTTCTTAGCAAATTGGGCAGGCATGAGAAGAAAAACGAGGCAAAACAAACAAACAAAAAACCAGGAGACAAGAGGGACCCCAATGTCTTTGGCTCCAGTAAGTGAAAATGGAATTATCTCTACCTGAGATGGGCATGTTCAAGATGCCTGTTCAACATCCAGGAGTGAAGAAATCTAGGCTGCAGGTAGAAATCGGTCTCAAAAATAGGTCTCAAAGCCCATGCTCTAGCTAATATCTTATGAACATGGCATTTGGGAACTTGTATCTATTTTGTATGGGGGTGGGAGGAATAGATTTCCAGAAGTAACAAGAATGAAAAACCAAATTAGACAATCTCAAAACCTAGTTTAAGGTATAACTTTCAAACTCCTGATCCTCCCAAACTTTATCTGATTATCTGGGGCCTTCTCCTACCCTAACTTCTCCCCACTCCCAACTCAAACAAAATCTATCTATGCCCAGGTTGGTTCTGGCATGATAGCAACAGGGCCACCACTCCCAGTGGAAATGAATGTACCTTTTCACAGCAAACTTTACAGAGACAGTTGTTCTCTGCTTGTTGACACTTTCTTACGGCCACCATGAACTCGTGTACCATTTCACTCATCAGTTCTTTGGGCTACTAGCTGCCTGGACCTCTTGGCCATTTCAGAATTTTTCTAGGTTGGCAAAGGAGGAAGATTGCAGGTCAACCTAATCATTCAAACAACTCTGCAAGGCATCAGGAGATTCATCAGGGCCCTTGTCACTTGAGTTTTCTTATCCAGGTTATAAATTAGGGTCACTGTGATTTTTTAAGACAGCACATAAAAGGGAGAGGTAATTGATCATTGTAGGAATAAAAGACTGAGCTAGACCTAAGAGCAGATGTCTTTTGTCATGGATGTATGTGCTCATATCCGTACTATTCATTGCTTAGGAGGTGGATATGAGATTTGGATTTAACAAATTTATTGATCTACACAGCACAGGTTAAGTGCTCTTGCTTATGTTAATCTCATTTACTCCTCACATCAGCTCTGAGAAGTGGTATTGTATTATTTTGCAGTGGGAGAAAATGAGGCTCAGAGAGCATGAGCCACCTGCCCAAGCCCATGCCACCTGTGAGTGGCCAGAGCCAGTTTTGCAACCCAGGTCTTTATGGCTCTTACTCCCACGCCATATTTTTGCCTCATAATCTGAACAAATAATGAAAGATTTAAGACAAAACAGATAATCTCTAAGCCTAATGTTAGCCAAAGATGACGTATCTTCTCTTTAGAAAGGAAATATCCATGTGGGAGAAATTTCACCTTCGAATGTAGAGATTACACGCTTAGTTGCCAGGAGAAAGTGGGTAAACACTTTATTCAATGCCTCAAAGATGTGATAACAGAGGCGAGAATTTTCCTTTTCTCATTTGCTTAAGAGACTGTCAAAATTCACAACCATAAGATGCACACACACAAAATGTGTGTGTGTCTGTGTGTGTGCATGAGACAGAAGGGGAGGGGAGAACACCAATCATTACTGTGGTACAGACTGTCCCCAACTATGATCGTTGGATTTATGATTTCTCAAATTTACGATGGTGGGAAAACCATATGCATTCAGTAGAAACTATACTATACTTCAGATTCTTAATTTGGATCTTTTCCTGGGCTAGCGATGTGCATCCGATCCTGTCTTGTGATGCTGAGCAGGGCAGTGAACCACAGCTCCCAGTCAGCCACACAATCATGAGGGGTCAACAACAGATACGCTCACAACCATTCAGTACCCACACAGCCATTCTGTTTTTCACTTTCAGTATAGTATTTAATAAATTACATGATATTCAACAATTCATTATAGAATAGGCTTTGTGCTAGATGATTTTCCCCAGCAGTAGGCTAAGGTAAGTGTTTTGAGCACATTTAAGGTGAGCTAGGCTAAGCTATGATGTTCCATAGGTTAGGTGTATTAAATGCATTTTCAACTTACCATATTCTTGACTTAGAGTGGGTTTATCGGGACATAATGCTATCAGAAGTCAAGGAAGGTCTATATTCTGTTAAGTGCTTTCTATATGTGATTGCTCTTAATCCGTGCCTCAGTCCTTTGAGGCATTATCTCCTTATGTTACAGAAGAACAAACTGAGAATCTTTCAGGTTAAGGTTTGTGTACTTACCTACAGTCGCCAAAGCTATGAGAAGCAAAATTCCAACCCCAGTGGGTGTGAGTCACTCCCATTTCCCCTATAGCCCAAAGTACACCATTGGAAAACAGTACCCCTCTTGAAATGGCTACTCTCAAACTTCACCCATGGGCATGTCAACTGATAGCTTTCAGACTGACATCATGGTACTTTTGATCCAATCATAAAAGTAAGCATATTCTTTTGGCCCACTAATTTCATGTCTGGGAATTTCCCCTAAAGAAATATTCAGGTATACATGTGCAAAAATTAACGTGCAAGTAAGTTCTATACGTTGTTTGTTATTTATCATTAAATCATTAATATTATGGGGTGCCTGGGTGGCACAGTTGGTTAAGCATTCAACTCTTGATTTTGGCTTAGGTCATGATCTCATGATGGTGAAATGGAGCCCCATGTCCAGCTCGGTGTTGAGGTGGAGCCTGCCTAAGATTCTGTCTCCCTCTCTCTCTGCCCCTTCCCTACTTGTTTTCTCTCGCTCTAAAATATATACATATATACAAAGATATATATATATATATATATATGTATATATATATATGTACTATATATGTACATATATATGTATATATATGTTAATAGTGTTACTAACTTATTAGATTCAAATGTCTAATAGGAGCTAGGCTAGATCCATTATGGTCCTTCATGTACCATATTGTACTGGAAATGTTAGGAAGTCATTAAAAATCACATTGTAGAAGAACATTTGATAACATGTGGACCCTGCTATAATACATTCAGTGAACATGAGCAGATGCTATCCCGATTGTATTGTACAACTGTATAACTACAGGGTATATAGTATGCATTGAAAAAATACTGAAAGAGATACACCAAGCTTTCTGAAAAGGTATGACCTCATTTAATTTGGTTCGAGGCTGGCAAGAAGCCTTCCCAAACCAGAGGTTCAGTGCTGTGTCTTTGTGAGGTTCTATAAGGATCAGCATGTCTTCCCACCTGATGGAACAAAATCCAGATTTCTTAACTTAGGCTGCAAAGTTCTAAATGACCCTGGTCTTCTGAACATCTATCCACACTCTCTCTGTGTTGCTCACTATGGTTCAGCCATGCAGATCCTTTTTAGCTCCTAGACTGCACCTGCTCAACCCTCCTGCTGTGCAGGGACTTTGCACATGCTGTCCCTTCTGCCAAGAATGTTTTCTCCCATTCTAATGGCTGGTTTCTTTCTTCAGCTCTCAGGTTAAATGTCATATCTTCCGCGGAGTCCTTCCTCGACTACCTCACATAATGTAAGCATCCCATTTTATTCTCCCCCCCTACAGCATCCTGTTCTTTTTCTTTTTTCACACACACATGATAATTTGTAATGACCTATTTATGTGTTTTACTTATTCACTGTCTGCCCTCTTATAGAAGCTAAGCCGTATGAGGATAAGACCCACATCTGTTTTACTCACTGTTGTGCATGAAATGCCTACTTAGAGGCTATTCAGGATAGGCGCTCAAGAAAGATTTGTTGAATGAACGAATATGTGAACAAAGATAATACAAAGCTCTTAGGCACTGACTCTGCACCTAGCAAAGTGTCGTGGATGGTTCAGAAGAAGAAGGCAGGAACTAGAGAGTAGGTGGCTGGTAATCAATGTAAATCAGTGCAACACACAGGCTACAAGAATTCATGCAAGGAAATGTTTCACTTTTTTCTAAAGCCATTTTCTAAGAATGGCTCATTGGATACGAACAATGTCCTACATCCTAGAAGTGATATGAAATAGAGAGAAATATCACTGAGCACAGGTCTCTCATGTTTCTAAAGGCATCTAGTGCCAGACACATACGTTGAAGTGGAACCTGTATCACTTTGCATGTGATCAATTTTGTTCCACACAATCCCTCAAAATCTGACCTCCTTCCTTAAACAAGGTAAGAGAAATGGGGTACCCGCGTGGCTCAGTTAAGCTTCCAACTCTTGATTTCGGCTCAGGTCATGATCTCCCAGTTTGTGAGTTTGAGCCCCACATGGGGCTGTGCACTGACAGTGCAGATCCTGCTTAGGATTCTCTTTCTCTCCCTCTCTCTCTGCCCCTCCCCTGCTTGGTCTCTCTATATATATCAAAAACAAAAAATAAATAAATAAATAAAAATATTTTTAAAACAGGGGAGAGAAGCTACTGCACTATAATCAGAGAGCTTATCCCAAATCCCTAGGGCTGTGGTTCAGAAGCAGAAGTTATCGTGTCTTCTGAAGAACCACACAAAATACTAAAATGGTGGCAAAAAAAAGAACAAATCACTCTTGTGTTAAAAATTTTGCACATAAAATCTTGCAGAAGGCTTAAGAACAATTATAGGGAAAAACAAAACAGATTATTCTACACATTAACTTTTTATTTTTCCCCCTGCAGACTAGAAAACAGCAACCTTTATCAGACTCTAAAAACAAACACATAGGGCTAGCCTAGGGCCCATCAGTGCTCCCAGGGAATGTTGCCTGTGGACATGAAATTGGGTGTTTGCAGCGGGGGCTGGAGTGGCATGAATATTTTCCAAGCCTTATTCAAACAGTAACTTCTATCTGTTACCATGCTATCAATTTTTCCAACAGTGGATTGCAAATTCACCTCATAAATCAATCTGTACAAGAGGTCAGAAGCCAACCACAGCCAATTAAAACCTCTCAGCAATAATTCATCCAAGATCTGAGTAAGGATTTTTTTTTTTTTACAAGTCCTAGGAGGCTCTTGTTTATTCTAATCAGATCAGTAGAGGAAGAACTAAATTGGGTAGAACCTGCATTTTTCTCTTATCCCAGAACACAAACTCAGATGTTTTTATAGGGAAAGGAAGAGGAAAAGGAGAAAGATATGAGGAAAGAGTGGGCTGAAGAATGAGCACACTTTCTTCACATAAAGTAGTATTACCCAGGCTCTCCCAACACCAGACCTGCTTCTAACTGACTCATCCTGGAGAGCTTCAATTCCAACCTGTTTGGGGTCTGATTCCTTTCAGTGTGGCGGCCACCAAAGAAATACAACGAAACTATTACTTAGTGAGTGTCTGTGACACATCAGGCCCTGTGGAAGCTTGAAGTAATCCTCTGTGTTTGTTGCTTTTGAGGAGACTATAGACTACAGATTATCCAGGTGTGAGAAAGTGCTGGAAAAATTAGGAGGCTATAAAGCATGTACATTCTATAAGTGTACACAAACATATTAATATACTACAACTATACAGCTGTAATTATATTTTCACTGTAGGCCTGTGTTGAAAGCCGAGTGAATTTGGACAAATTGACTCAGCTTTCTGAGCTTCTGTGTTTCATCTGTAAGATGGGTAATAGTAACAGAACCAATTCATAGGAATGTGGTAGGTTAAGCATTATGTTGGCAAAGCGTCGGCTTGCTCTCTGGCCCCCAGAGCGGCTGCTCCGTGCTGGCTGGAGCCAAAACAGTGGGAGATTCTAAGCCCCATGACAGTGCTCCCCGGTTATCAGCTCACTGGTTTCAAGATTCTCCCTCCAGGCGCAAGTCTAGCCTGATTCTTGATTGATCACCTGCAACGACACGTCCTTGAGGTTGGGACTGAGGAAGCACAGGCTCCTGGAGGCGAGTTGCCCACAGCCTCAGCCTCCTCCTGGTGGCAGAACAGCCCACTGGGCAGCCTCTGCCTGGCTGGCGGGGGGGGGGGCTCAACGTGGCCCAACATGCTCCCTCTTGATTCGCAAGACTGGTTTGATCCTTCTCTCAGACAGCTTCAGGCACGCAAGCAAACCTTCCAGCTACCTTTTACAACAAAATGCTTTATAGGGCACCTGGGTGGCTCAGTCCATTAGTCTGACTCTTGATTTCGGCTCAGGTCTTGATCTCATGGTTCTGAGTGTTCGTGGGTTCGAACCCTGCGTAGGGCTCTGCACTGATGGCATGCAGCCTGCTTGGGATTCTCTCTCCCGCTATCTCTGTCCTTCTCCTGCTAATGTTCTCTCTCTGTCTCTCAAAATAAATAAACTTTAACAAAAGTAAAACAAAATGCTTTATTTCCTAATTATAAACATAAAAGTAAATGCTTATCATAACAGTTGGAACAGATTTGAAGTGTATAAAGGAACACAATTAATAGTCTGGCTGTCTCCACCCTCTCTACCCCCCAATCCACTACCCCCATACTGAGGGTAACCAACAGCAATTGTTCTGTAAATATCCTCCCATGACCTGTAAATACTTAAAAAATACAAGGCCAATATTTTTAAAATACACATGCCATCCTATAGACATATGATAACTATTACTCTGCAAATTGCTTTCTTTTCTCCCAGAGTCCAAAGGATTGCTGACATCTTTCCCAGTTATTATTTAGAAACTTTAGACAAAACTGTGAGGCCTTTACCCAAGTTCTGCAGGACATTCAACAAAGTAAATAGAAATATTAGCGTTGTCTTCCTGGTTACTATCTTTTAGATTTCATCCAAGGAGTTCTGAAGAGTTAGGTTTGGGATGAGGAAGTATGTCAGAGAATTCCTAACTGTTTTATTTCTCTATAAAAGCAGAGTCGTTTAGCTTCCTTTTCCTGGGAAATTCTCTTTGGCTTCAGCTCTTTCTAGATTTTGAGACGTGTCAAAGGAAAGCTGGCAACAAGAGATGCTGTCTTCCTCGCCAGAGGTCTCTCTCCACCCACCAACACCACATGGTCTTATCTGAGGGTGGGGAAATGGTGTGTGTACTTGGGCAGACAAATTTTGTCCACTCTGTGGTTACCCTGTGCAGGGTTACTTTCAGCCACACCAGCCAGGCGTGCAGAGCCCATCAGAAAACACATCCCAATAAACAGGGTACACTTAAGTCTCTTAGCTCTTAGAACAGTTGGCATTTCAATTGAAACTGCCCAGGGTGAGCCTCAGAGTAGAGGTAGAAGTCACTTTTCTCGGGGTGCATGGGTGGCTCAGTCGGTTGATCGTCAGACTCTTGATTTCAGCTCAGGTCATGATCTCACAGTTTGTGGGATTGAGCCCCACGCTTGGGCTCAGAACTGACAGCATGGAGCCTGCTTGGGATTCTCTCTTTCCCTCTTTCTCTCAGCCCCTCTCCCACTTGTGTGTGTGTGCTTGCACACGTGTACTCTCTCTCTCTCTCTCAGAATAAATAAAAAAAAAAGTCACTTTTCTCATCAAGTTCTGTGCAATTCCTGAGAAAATAGAGCCAAATCCTGTCCCACACCCAGGACTCCAGAGAGGCGGGAAGAGAGTGGAAGTTCACAGTGGATGTGGTCAGCCCCATTGCCCTCTTCTCTTGTTCTGTCTTCATCACCAGCAGGGAAAACACATCCAGAGAGAGGGGGACGTTCTTGGGATGATGTACTTAGGTATCTCTCTCAACTTTGCTGGGAAGACAAGAGCCAACACTCCCTCACTCTCACCCTGTGTTGGGGCAAGAGTATAAATAGACACCACCAAGTGAATCAAGATAAGAGCTAGGAAAACGTAATGTATCCTGAGAGAGAAAAGGTACTGTGACACCAAGCTTAAACCCCTAAATCCGGTCAGGCACTAACAAGGATAAGGAGGCTTCTTCCAGCTGGAAACAGAACAGCCCTCATAGAGTTATTTATCGCTTGCCCACCATGTTTATTATTGTTTGAGAGCCAGAGAAAGTGGCTGTGTTTACAGCGGGTTAAAGGGATATCAGAACACTCCACACGGGATTCGTGAGGCTCCTTAGCCTGACGGAGATTAGAAAGCACGGAATCACCCCTCCTAGACACACACACATATTCTCTAATCACACTCCGTGTGTGTTTATCCGTGGACTGTGAGCTTCTTGAAGATAGGAGTGATGCTTTATTCCCTGTACATCCTCTCCTAATCATCCTTTACAGGAAATGAGACTTATGAAGCAGGAGCTCAATAAATATTTGTGAAATGAACTCAGAGAACAGAATCTGTTCTGATTGTCAGTAAAAACAACTTAATCTTCAGCTAATACTATTCAGAATCTAGTATACGAGGAACTCGATTGGCCAGGGCAGAATGAAGAGTGGAGCAGCAGAGACGCTGCTCCCACCCCTCCCAGTGGGGTGAGGACAGCAACATCAGCCTTCCCAAAACGGGTGACTCCACCTGTGAAAATAATTTTTTTTAAGTTTCTCGCTAAAATTTTTGGAACATGGCAGTCAAATCCCCACCATTCCTCATGTTAGACATAAGGCTTAAAATATATTTTTTTAAAGAAGTGTATGTAGATCCTCTCACACAGTGCCTGGAATATTCCCCCAGATGCTGGTTTCCTTCTCATCTTCCCTGTCCTGTGGGCTTTAATTCACGGAAGTTGGAGTAACCTGATGCAGATTCTTTCCTGAAAGCACAATTTGGCAGGAAAAAGGAGGACGAGGGCCAAGCAAACGTGTCAGTGAGGAACTCAGGGAAAGGTGCTGTCTTGGTGAACACTACAGTTTGCTAGTAAAAAAGTATGTGTGGGATTATCTGCGACATCAAGGCCACTGGATGCTTAACAGCCAGGCTGAACACATGCGGGAGAAACCCAGCTGGCAGGAATCTTACTCAGCCTGCTCAGAAAACACGTTCTATATTCTAGGCTGTTCTTGCTATAATGTATCTTGTTCCTCATCTCTCCACTTTAATAAAGAAAATATGTGGGGCACCTGGGTGGCTCAGTCGGTTAAGTGTCCGACTTCAGCTCAGGTCATGATCTCAAGGTTTGTGGGTTCGGGCCCCATGCTGGGCTCTGTGCTGACAGCTCAGAGCCTGGAGCCTGCTTCAGATTCTGTATCTCCCTATTCTCTGCCCCTCCCCTGCTCACGCTCTGTCTGTCTCTCAAAAAATAAGTACAAAAACCTTAAAAAAAAAAAAAAAAGAAAAAAGAAAATATGTTTACATACTTTATGAAGAACCTTGTGTTTACTTTCTTTTGAACATGACCCAGAAAAACAAAAATGACAGTGGAAGGTAGTGATGTATCCTGAGAGAGAAAAGGTGTACAAGGAGGTGAAAACTTCCCCCAGTCTTCTAACCTCATCCCCCTGAAATTTAAATTATTTGGGAATTTAAATTTGTTGTGGCCTGTTATGGCATTTACTTAGAGGAAACATTTAGGTTTATAATATGAAAATGATTAACTGTGTCCTTTTGTTTGAAAGTTCTTTAAATTCCTTGTGAGACACAGGAGGTGGAAAGAAGACACCAGGTTCTATAGAAAAAACATATTTATATGAAGATATGAAAATAACATTATGGGTACCTCTGCTTTCTAGCTAACTTAAACTCTGATATGGGCATAACCCAATTTTTGAGAAAAATTTGAAAAATTCCATATTTCTTAAATTTGTGTGAAACTCCTTATAAGTCCTGATTGAAAAGTTATAGAATTCAGTCAAAAAAGTCAAAGTGAGACTCTGAGGCTATTTTTCTCTCTGATTTTGATAGTTTCTTTTCTAAATTTTTTTCTTTCCCAGCTATGTTTTTCTAATGCCATAATTTTAGCTTCAAATACTATTTTCTAGTTCATCATAATTTTGTATTTACATATAAGCAAAATCTTTTAATCAATAAATACTGATTGAATTGCCAACATTGGGGGTGCCTGGGCAGCTCAGTCGGTTAAGCGTCTGACTTCATCCTGGGTCATGATCTCACGGTTTGTGAGTTCCAGCCCTGCGTAGGGCTCTGTACTGACAGCTCAGAGCCTGGAGCCTGCTTCGGGCTCTGTGTCCCCCTCTCTTTCTGCCCCTCCCCCACTCACACTCTGTCTCTCAAAAACAAATAAATGTTAAAAAATAATTAAAAAAAAAGAATTGCCAACATTGTACCAAGAACTGAGTTTAAAAAGACTGATAACATCTCTGAGTCTATATTTTCATTAGCCCTTCTTATTAAAAACATAGTAATATTTCAATATACCTTTCATATGCCCTAAAAACTAAACAAACAAAACCAACCAGAATATAGAGGGAACTTATAAACACTAACATTAACAAACACCAACAAATGACTAACATAACTACACTAAAAAGGGGGTATGAAAAGAATTGACTTAAGTAACTGTGGGAAACAGTTATCTTGACTAGATATTGTCAGGCAAAAGACAAAGAGAACCACCCATAAATGCTGTCTTCTATTTAGAAATGCATTTCTCATTAAATGTTTACTAGAACATTTAATAGTAAGTAAATAAGTTGTAGATAATCACAGCCTGGTTTCTCACTGTCAGAGAAAGAAGTTCCACATAAGGAAAGCGGAAAGGTTAAAATGAACACTGTGGATTAGAATTCAAGATATCAATATAAGCTCATTATTATATACATACACACATATATGTACACATGAATATATGTATGTTCATATATATGTATACATGCAAGCACACAGATATATATGCATAGAAAGATACATACAGATGTATAGATGGGTATAGTTGGTACTGATAGGTACATATGCATAGTTTATAGATATGCAATTTTCTAGCTCTGCTAAAATAGCCTAGAAGCAATGGTCCTCAGTTGCAGTGGGTACAACCAGTGCCCTGATCTTGGTTTCTAAGTACTGTTCTCTGATAAAAGGAACCAGGGCTTCTTGGAGAAATGGCAGGGCAGGGGCAAGGGCAGGGAAAATGTTAGGATGAATCTGGAGAGTGTTGTGGAGCCAGAAAGGAGGGAAGTGCTGTAAATAAGATGAGGGCATGCCAAAAGAAAACAAAAGTCTACCTACGGATGTTCCTAGTGAACAAGTTGGGACATTTGGAGCAACACAATAAGTAATGAAACCATTGGATTTTGCCCATAGAACAAAATGAATATTCATGAGTCCAGATTGAAAAAAGTATATAATTGAGTAGATAAATAAATAGCTAAAAAGAGACAGCTTTTTCCTACAGTAGAATTCCAATGAATAGGTATAGAAGGAAAGAAGGAGGTAGAAAATCACCATTAGGTAAATATTACAGTAATTCTTGTTGTAGACAAGATCTACAGATGGATGTTAAAAAAAAATCCGTGGGAAAAATATTGAAGACTTGCAAAGTCTCAAAGTATCTCCTTCAAGATATTTGTTAACTACAAAGGGAACAACAGTAACTTTATAATGGATAAAGTTGCAGACGCCACCTTCACCAAGGGACCAAAGTTAAAACCACCAATAATAAAACATCTTGACATCATAAAACTTGATTTGAGAAGGACACAACATCATTTCTGTTGTGTTCCTGCCAAAAGTTTATAACCTTACTTCAATTGTGAGAAAACATCAAAAATCCAAATTGAGGGAAAATCTACAAAGTGAGAAGTAAGCTTCAAAACTGTCAAGAGACATGAAAAGCCTAGGAAACTGTTACAGATGAAAGGAGACAGAATTAACAAGTAGATGTAATGGGGAAGCTGCATAGGATCCCGGGACAGACAAAGAACATTAGTGGAGAAAGTGTTGAAATTCAAACTGTATCAATGTTAATTTCCTGGGTTTGATAATTATGCTAGGGTTATGTAAGATGTTAACACTCAGGGAAGCGGGGTGACGGGTATCCAGGAACCCTCTGCACTATTTTTGCCGCTTGTTTTTATAAGTTTAAAATTAGCTCAAAATAACAGTTAAAAAAAGATTTAAAAATATTTTAGTCCTCAAAGAGAATTTAATAGGAAAAACTAGTAGAGGAAATTGAAGACTAGGATGCCCCACCTACATAGTAGTGCATTACCATTTCTGACTTCTCCCTACTCTGCTTTCCTGTAGCACTTACCACCTTCTAACATCGTATTTAATTTACTTACTTATTATAGTTAGTGTGTATAGCATCTTCCCCTGCAGAAGATGGGAGGGAGGGTCTTTGTTATGGGCAAAAATTTGCAAAAGAATAAATGCAAGACAGCATATATTAAGTACATGCTACAAGCTCAGATGCCTACAAGGGTTGGCCAGGTAACTTAAATATATGAAGGGGTGTCTGTTTTGTTCACTAATGTATAATGTTGTGTGACACAAATGGGGCCTGGTACACTTAATCAACGTTTTCTAGAAAAATTAATATAAGATTTTTAAATTGGGCGCAAATTATTCATCTGGAATTTTAGTAGTGTTTTGATTGTATAATAACTATGACTATCTTGACTTACACAACACAAAAGAAGGAATAAACTAAATTTACTGGTCAAAGATATTCTGGATAATACTTTTATCTGCTCCATACTAAACATTTTACTTTCTTTTTGATTCAAAACCTAAATTTGTTAGAGAGAAAAGGTATTTCTTAAAAATGCTGTAGTAAGAGTGATGGTGTTACATATTGCTGGGTGCAATATTAGTTGCTGCCTAATTTCTAGATTTCTAGAAAGAAATTAGGCATTATGTATCAAGATTCTAAAAAAATAAATGTGCTTAGGTTTTCACAAAGCAATTCCTTTTCTGGAATCTATCTTGCAGATTGAACTGTATAGATATAGTCATCACAGAGTTAGTTATGAATTAAGAGATAGTTAAGAAATGAAAAGCTGACCAAAAAAGCATATCAATAATGCAAAAATGAGTAAGTACATAACAATATATTCAAATTATGGATTACTTTGCAGGCATTAAAATGCATGTTTATGAATTGCTTTTAGTACCATGGAAAAGTGTTTGTCCTAGAATGTTAACTGAAAAAGAAGAGTATACAAAATTGTACAGACAGTATTATCACAATAATATACAATATAATTTTAAAAAGTGGAAATACACACATGTGTAAACACTTTGGAATTTCTACCTCCCCCCTCTGCTTCTCTGTACATTACTTTTCATTAACATGTACTACTTTTAAAATCAGAGATGTTAATGATAAAATTTTAAAATATTTGATTGATCTCAAAAGTACTGTGAAATAAGGAAAAAGTCAAATGGCAAAATAAAATTTATTTAAAACCTTACAGTATTACCAGAATAATTGCTGAATGGACCCAAGATCTAAATGTAAAAAATAAAGCCAGAGAATTACTAAAAGGAAACCTAATACCACCCTGAATGCTCCCGATCTCATCTGATCTAAAAGGAAATGTGGACAAATTTCTTTATAATCTGCAGTGAGAAAAGCTTTTCTAACTATGTCCCAAATCCTAGAAGCAATAAAAAGAAAAAAAAAACCCATAAATTTGAATGCATGAAAACTTTTTAAGGAGAAACAACAAAAAAAAAAAAAAACAAGCAAACAATAACAACAAAAGACAAATGGTGGGGGTATTTGCAATTCTTAATATAAAGGGCTAATTTCCCTATTGTATAAAGGAATCTTAAAATTGAGAAGAAAAACAGCAAAACCTGATAGAAAAATGGGCATAAAACGTGACCATGCAGTTTACAGAAAAAAAGACACAAATGACTGTGTTGATGCTCAACATAAGTTGATGCTCAACTTGTTTCATAATAAGAGGACTGCAAATTAAAACCACACGGAGATACCATTTCTTACCTATTAGCTGGCAGAAACCCACAAGCTTGATAACACTGAGGCTGTGGGGGAACAGACCTCTCAGACATTACAGGTAGAATATAAGGGTACATTCTTATGGAGGAGAATTTGGCCATAGCTATCAAAATTACACGTGCATTTACCCTTTGACCCAGCAATCTTACTCTATGAGAGTGCCCTTCTATTTTACTTTTCATTTTCCTTGCTCCCTAACCATGTGTGCAGTTTATGGCTAGTGTGCTCTAAAGACATTCTAAGGAGACTGAGTCTTACTCTTGCCACTTTCTACAAAAAGATCTTTCTGGGAAAGATCAGATGGGTCTGTTTAGAAGTCAGGGCTGTTTTTTCCATCACCAAGGGGATTGCTGCGGAACGCCGCCCCCAAAGTTCATTATCTCAGCATTTAATGTTTTGTTTTTGTTTTTTCAAAATACAGAAAAGTAATTAGAAGACATGATGGGCAATAACCTCTGTGCCAAATTACCTTGTTTTAATTTGATGATGCTTTTGAATTGTTCAAGCTCAAATAATTAATTTAAAAACTGCCAGTCTCTTGATAGGATTTTTTTTTTGGAATGTGCATGCCAAGTATTATAAAGAATGTTTTTCACGGTAAAATCTTAACCCCCTAAGACACACAATGACCATCAGACCACTGATCTGCTTCAA
Source organism: Panthera uncia (assembly GCF_023721935.1). NCBI lineage: Eukaryota > Metazoa > Chordata > Mammalia > Carnivora > Felidae > Panthera > Panthera uncia. Next base: position 26,905,521 of record NC_064808.1, on the reverse strand, counting down.
ATATTCGAAAGATAATAAGCCACAAGTTCACAGGAGGAAATTATTGCCTGGCCAGCCTCTAGCAGTCTAGGTCTGACTATTTCTTTAGTGACATTTATAAAACCCCATTGCTTTAATCAGATCATAAGAAGACTGAATCAGGTTTCAGATTCACTCAGGGTTGATAATTGAGCTCATTCCTGAAGGGCCTGAAGAGCACAAAAGCACTGAAGTGAAACCATGGAAATTAGTGATTTGAATAGGAGAATCGTGAACTTTGGTAAAGAAAACATTCCCCATCGGGGCTCTCACGGAACGTGCTTTGCAAAACTCTAATAAGATTAATGAAGGTAAAATTAAGGAAAACACTGTGAATCTTGTTTTCAATGGAAGGAAAGAAGAGAGAGGGAGAAAAAAGATCAACCTCATTTATACTCTTAACTATGTAATTATGAGCCTACGTGGAGGGTCCAGCAGCACGTTGCTTCTTGCTGAGGGAATGCAGTGTCTAGTTCTCTCTCGAGTTGTGGGGTTTGTCTTTGGAATAGTTGGCTTCTCCAAATGAAACTGGACCAAAATTCTGAGCCATCTTTTGTAAATGTTTGTTCTTCACAAGGGCAGGGTGACTTCCTAAGTGTGTAAGCTGGCTGGAGATCTGAGCAAGTTTAGAAAAGAGAGCCAGGCCTGCCCTTGAACTTCACGGGCGCTGCGCACAACAGCGCACACCCCCTCCACCCTGGCTTGGGGCCCTGACATGCAGCCCCAAGGAGCCTCCTTTCCATTCACTCGCATCCCCTAACCACACTGGCCTTGGGGGAAGTCTGCAAACCTGGTAGGCACGCCCTGCCTTAGGAACAGTCTTCCTTCAGCTATCTGCATGGATTCCTCCCTGTCCTGCTCAATGAGGCCTTCCCTCAGGCCTCCACTTCCCCCAACTTCCCTGCCCATCTCCATGTTTCCTCTTAGCCATGGTTATTGTCTTCTAACTTAGTACACAATTAACTTATTTATTGTGTTTACTATATGACTCCCCTGATACAACATAAACTCCCTGAGAGTAGGCTTTTGTGTTTTCTGCTGTGCTATCACTAATATAGGAACAGTGCCCGGTGCACAGTAGGTTTTTAATAGTTTTTGGGTGAATAAATGAATGAATTATCCTGCACGTGCTTTATCATGACCCTAAACTTCTTCACTGCAATTGTTTATGTAATTACATTTTCCTTCATGGATTTAAAGCTCCGTGCAAGCAGAAATGGTATTTATTTCACCCAGTAAATACTCCCAACACCTGGCATAATCCTAGGTACACAAATAGGCCATCAACAATCACTTACTGAATGAAAGAATTAAACCATTCTGATCATCTTTCTGAGGATACTGAAATGGGAACAAAGAGCCACAGATTCTCAGTAACTTTGGGAAAATTTTTTGACTTGCTGGCCTCGGCTTCTCCATATAAACAATGATGGGATTGGGCCAGAGCAACAGTAAGGTCCTGTCTAGTCTTTGGAGTCCATTGGACCTATGCCCTCATTCCTCTCTTCTTATCCAGTTTATTTATTTTTTATTTGAGTATAGTTGACACACAATGTTACATTAGTTTCAGGGGTCCAACTTAATGATTTGACAAGTTTATACATAATGCTATCCTCACCACAAGTATAGCTACCACGCTTTTACAACATCATTGACTACATTCCTTATGCTGTGTCTTTCATTCCATGACTTACTCCATAACTGGAGGCCTGTATCTCTCACACCACTTCACCCATTTCTTTTTATTCACTTTTAAAAGTCCAATCAAGTATGGTTACTAAGATGTGTGCTCTTGAAAATTGTTTGCTGTGATAGTGTTCCCAATAGACATTTTAGACAGTCTTAGGGGGTTGAGACATGTAAATGGGATAGAAGAAACTGACTCATCTCTTGATACTGGTAAAGTCCATGTGATCTACCAATACCTCTTGAAATCATGAACTAAACTATTATAAGTTTTCATGGCAGCTGTAAGAAATGGCATAATTAATACAGCATGTAACAAGATGCCTTCATATATTTCTATCCTTAGTCTGTATTGTAATGTTCTCACTGCTTTAAAAACTCATTACAAACATTTGTCTTTGATTATTCTGTACTCCCAAACCTACCAGTTTTTTTTGTGGGCTAGGAATACCCATGCTTTTATTGATCCTATGTTCTCAATAGATAAAGCAGCATTAAAATATTCTGAAACTGACTGCATTTTGTTTTCTATGTTTAAATTCATTCTAATACAGAAAAGGCTAGGTGTGAATGGTCCTTGCTTAATAGTGACCAGCGTACCCTGGCTCCTCCAAATCATCAAGTCTGTCCCATGAAATGCCACCAAATATAGCAGCTCCCTCAGGATATGGGCAAGTTCCCTCACACAGGGTGACCCATCATAAATTGAATCCACCCCAGTGAGGTCTTCAGTAGAGACTCAGCCTTGCTGGAAATTGATAGGAACCAATGTTGGATGGTTGAGGAGATGACATTTGAAGACTCAAGGCAAAGGAATTCTCTGGAGAGGGAATAACATGTGCAAAGTTCTTGAGGTACAAATATGCTTCGCATGTACAAAAAAATAAGAAAATACTGGTGAGACTGATATAGGGTCACTGAGCAGTCACATGGAACAAACCAATCTAAGTAAGTTTTATTCTTAATTCCCAAGTTTCTCCTTCAAAGTTTGGTCTAAATGGCAGCCCTGGAAAAGCTGATAGGACTGAAATTTTGCACTCAGGTTGGGGCTCCCCAAGACAGAGATTGGATCAAAATCCTACTTCTGGACTTCTTAGACTGACTAATCTTTAACTGGTGGTTGTTTACATAAAGTTTCTCTACCTCTGATCTAACTACTTTAATTCTAACCCCCCCCCCTCTTCTGTTTCCACCCTTGACCACCTTGACTTCCAACACAGCTACATAATGTCCATAGTCCAGGATCACCTGGGCCCATTCACACCTCTCTTCCTGACCTGTCAGAGCTTCTCGACTTGTCACCTAGCAAGTCAGCTTCCTGATTGTTGCCTCTCCCTTCCCTGATATCTGCTAGTTTTCACCCTTTGTCTAGCTTCCACTTCTGCCTTCTCTGTGTCTGGTTCACACCTCTGGCAGCCCGACATCAATACTCTGTCAGGTCCAGACTGCTTCTTGCTACTCTACACTTTGATGGAGGCTTTGTGCCAGTAGCTCACTTCCCCAGTCAGATGGCAACATTTAAAGAACCAGTGTTGGGGGCACCTGGGTGGCTCAGTTGGTTGAGCATCTGACTTTGGCTCCGGTCATGATGTCAGGGCTCATGAGTTCGAGCCCTGCATTGTGCTCTGTGCTGACAGCTCAGAGCCTGGAGCCTGCTTCGGATTCTGTGTCTTCCTCTCCCTCTGCCCCTCCCCAACTTGGTCTCTCTCTCTCTCTTTCTCTCTCTCTCTCTCCCTCTCGCAAAATGAATAAACATTAAAAAAAATTAAAGAACCAATGTTGGCTTATAAACACTGCTGGCATCACATAAGGAGTTTGGGCTGCAACATCTCAGAAACAACCTACACAGAATTTGCTGGCAAACACTTACCACCTCAATGGCAAAAGTTTCTGTAACTTTCTTCTCTGAACTCAATACCTCCTCATTTTCCAAGCCATACAACTTGATATTTTGTGATAGTTCTGTGTTATTTTTTGTTTTGTGAATATTTGAATATTGAATCCCAACAAACTATGCAGTTCTTGAAAAGCAAGAACCATGCCCTGTATTTCATCTGTAAATTTTGTATGCCTTAGTAGTGTTGTTCATCCATATAGTGAGTGCCTAGTAAATACTGGCTGATTGATACTTCATTGTCTTAATTCAGCTAGGAGTTTTGGGCACTGGAACAGAGGTGATGGAAAGTGTAGTCCCTCCTGGTAGATCTGTGTTATTGGAGCTAAATGCTACCTGTAAATGCTGGCTAAAGTTAGAGCCTGCGAGGCTGCGCAATACGACACTCCCACATCCCCGGAAGGTCCACAGTGTCACAAATCAGGACAAAAGGGCAGCCCTTCCTGCTTCATGTGATAATTAGATTGTTCACGCATTTGTTAATTCAGTGAATATTATTATTCTTAGAGTTATGCTCATGTACTATGTGTGGGTTATGCTATGTACAATATGCAGTACAATCATGGAGGACACATAAAAAAAATTCTGAACCATGATGTCTGAGGTGCCCTAGCTCAGCCTGAATTACAATCAGATAAAATCTTGGCTCTTCCTCACAGAGGAACATTGGGGGCAGAAATCTGCAAACAATGGGTATCACACGTCAGTATCTGGGCTGCTGGCTGGACTCCTGTCTCTGCTGGAACGTGCTGTCCGGGTGGAAAGCAAAACCATGGATCAAGACCTTTTGAATCCGGACCTCCACACTTCAGAACTTCCCTCTTCTTTTTGTAGCAGGATGTCAGATGCATTCACCGCAAGATATTCTGATGTGAGCAAAAAAGAAAGATTTTAACTGCTTCCTGTGCACAGACCTTATACTAAAATGGACTTGTAAATTTTATCAATGACCACAAATGTAATGGGAAAAAAAGGACTTAAAAATCTCTTTCACTACGCCATGCCTACTGATGCTGTTATGCTTAGTATCTGTGCTAAACAGAGGTTTCATTAATTCATTAATTCATTCATTCACTGGGTTGTTTGTTCTTTCCTTTACACATTCATTTATTTAACAAATGTTTACTCAGTGCATACTGTGTGCCAGGCACTGTGCTAGGATCTACAAGTGATATAAAGATGAATAAGATACTACCTTTTGGCCTTAAAGCACTCAGAGGAAAAAGGAGGAGATAAAACATACACTTAAACTATGGATAAAAAATGTGATAAATCACCCAAGAAAATTAAAGTACTAGGGGAACAGAGATCCGGCTTGGGAAAAGGGCTTCATAGAGGAAGTAGCTGGGGCCTAGGAGAAAGGTAGGAGACAAGTATGTAGAAATGGGAATGAGGTTGAGGATGGGGAATTATCGCCACCAACACAATTAAGCTATAGAATATTTCTATCACATCACGAAGTTCCTTCGCACCTCCTGTAGTAAGTGCCACTGCCCCATGCACCTTCGTCCCACAGAGCCAGTGATTTTCTTTCTCTTCGTGTAAGTAACTTTTGCCTGTCCTAGAGTTTTACCAGGTGGAATCATACAGTATGCAGTCTTATGGATCTGGCTTTTTTCACCCACCATAACGTTTTGAGATGCTTTCATGAAGGTGTTCATTACAGTAGTTTGTTCTAATTGCGGAGTTGTATTCTACTGTATGGATATGCCACAATTTCTTTATCTATTCACCTGTTTTCCAGTTTTAAAAGACTATTGGGGGCACCTGGCTGGCTCAGTTGGTTAGTTATCCAACTCCTGACTTAGGCTCAGGTCATCATCTCATGATTTGTGGGTTTGAGCCCCTTGGTGAGTATTGTGGGTCAGGCTTTGCACTGACAGTGTGGAGCATGCTTGGGATTTTCTCCCTCTCTCCCTCTCTCTGCCCCTCCCCAGCTCACTTGTGCTCACACTCTATCAAAATAAACTTAGTAAATAAATAAATAAACAAATAAATGAAAATAAGATTATGGGAGCACCTGGGTGGCTCATTTGTTAAGGGTCCAACTCTTGATTTTGGCTCAGGTTATGATCCTACAGTGTGTGGCATGGAGCCCCGTGTCAAGCTCTGTACTGACAGCACGGAGCCTGCTTGGGATTCTCTCTCTCTCTCTCTCTCTCCCTCTCTCTCTGCCCCTCCCTTCCTCTCTCTCTCTCTCTCTCTCTCTCTCAAAATAAAAATAAATAAATAAATAAATAAATAAATAAATAAATATTTTTAAAAGATTATGCATAAAGCTGCTATGAACATTCATGTACAAGTCTGTGTGGACATATGCTTTCATTTCTCGTGGATAATACATAGGAGCAGAATTTCTGGATTATGTAAACAGTGAATGCTTAACTGTATATAAGCAACTGCCAGACTGGCTTCCAAAGTACCTGTACCATTTTACACTCCCACCGGCAGTGTATGAGAGTTCCAACTACTCCACATTCACTCATACTTGGTGCTGTGATTCTTTCTAATTTTAGCCATTTTAATAGGTGTGTAGTGCAATCTCACTGTGGTTTTAATTTGCTTTTCCCTAATGACTAAAGGTGTTAAGCATTTTTTCATATGCTTGTTAGCTTTTATATTTGCTTTAGTGAAGTGTCTGTTTAATCTCCTGCCTATTTTTAATTGGGTTTTTGTCTTATTATTGAGTTGTAAGTGCTCATCATATATTTTAGGTACAAGTCCCTTATCAGGTTTATGTATTGTAAATATTGCCTCCTAGTCAGTGGTTTACTTTTCCTTACTGTAGTGGTACTTTAGAAGAGCAGAAGTTTTAAATTTTGATGAAATTCAATTTATCAGTTTTTTCATTTATGGTTTGTATTTTGTGTCCTAAGAAATCTTTGCTTTCCCAAAGTCATAAAGAGTTTCTTGTTATGTTTTCTTCTAGAATATTAATTGTTTAGCTTTGACATTTCAGCATATGATTTGTTTTCATTGTGATTATGATTAATTTTTATACAAAGTTTGAGGTAAGGGACAAGGTTTATTGTTTTTTTTTGTTTTTTGTTTTTTTTCCTGTATGAATATCCAGTTGGAACACTTCCACTTACTGGGGGAAAGAAAACTTTTTCACTATTGGATTACTGTGACGCCTTTGTCAAAATCTCCTGACATCATATATGTTGGTCTGTTTCTGGGTCACATATTCTATTCCATTCATCTATGTATCCATTCTTATACCAAATCTACACTGTCCAATTTATGTAGCTTCATGGCAAGTCTTTAAATCAGATAAAGTAATTTCTCCAACTTTTTCATCTTTTACAAATGAAGAAAGCCAATTTGATTTGATTTCAGAACAACCTGTTGGCCAACAACAACCTCACAGATAGATACAATTCTGAATGATACGCACACTACCACCAATTTCAAATACTTTTCTACTCCAAATTAAGTTTCTTCATTCAATGTAAGCATTACTTCTACTTCAGTACGGTGCTCTGCCAAAATTTATATTTGTATTATCACCAGAAACATGAATTATTTTACCTATAGTGATCAACTTTTTAACTAAATCTATGATAACATTCACAATAATGGAAGAAATGGCAGATGTTTCACCTTTGACCAAATGAACTTTCAAATAGTTTGCTCTTTTATTTTACGAATTGAATGTAAAAGTGGAACCACTATTGAAATTAATTGAATTGAGTTTCTATTTGAAATATCTGATATAATGCATATAAATCAGGCATCATTTAACTATTTGCAAACTTCTGCTGCTGCTAATGGAGACAATACGTTAACAGCTTTGGCTTTATTTCTTGTAAATGCACAAGAAAAAAATATATATTGGGTATCTGTTGTGTACCACTTCAGATTATCTCAGCCTCCCTAGTTCCACTTGGTTTTCCCACTGGTGCATCCTAAAAGTCTTTCACCTCAGCTCTGTATCTTCAGTTTGGATTTCTTTGTGTTCCAGAGCTTCATTGCAAGACACCTTGCAGAATATTTCACATACATATACAACCTAGAAGTAAGGTAATGGCTCCTGGAAGGAACTTGTAACCAATGGGTCAGCTGTTGAATGCTACGCCTTTCTTCATCTGAAGGACTGTCTTGGAATGTGTTTAATATGGCTCTTCAGGCAGCTGGATGGATCGAACAGTAAGTCACATGGAGTAATGGCCAATTTTGATAGCACTTCTTTTTTTTTTTTTTAACGTTTATTTATTTTTCAGACAGAGAGAGACACAGCATGAACGGGGGAGGGGCAGAGAGAGAGAGGGAAACACAGAATCAGAAGCAGGCTCCAGGCTCCGAGCCATCAGCCCAGAGCCCGATGCGGGGCTCGAACTCATGGACCGCGAGATCCTGACCTGAGCTGAAGTCGGACGCCCAACCGACTGAGCCACCCAGGCACCCCTTGATAGCACTTCTTTATGTTGACTGCTCCTCCTTCCCTGCTTTGCTCTTCCTGACCCTCATTCCTGCTACCCAAATCTCATTCACCAATAAAATACTTGAATATAAAGATTTATCTTAGGTGCTACTTTCTGGGGAACCCAGGAAAAGATATCTCAAATTAAAATAGCCAAATTAGGGGCGCCTGGGTGGCTCAGGCGGTTGGTCTTCCAGACGTCAGCTCAGGTCGAATGATCTTGCGGTTCACGGGTTCAAGACCCACATTGGGCTCTGTGCTGACAGGTCAGAGCCTGGAGCCTGCTTCGGATTCTGTGTCTCCCTCTCTCTCTGTCCTTCCCCCACTTGCATTCTGTCTCTCTCTCAAAAATGAATAACCGTGAAAAAAATTTTTTTAAATAGCCAAATTAATTTGTAAAAAGGAGAAATCACACTTGAATGAGTGACACCTAAATATAACTTCAGAAGCTGCATGTGTTATTTTTTTTTGCATGTGTTATCTTCTTAAAAAAAAAACTGCTAATCTAATACTTCTTCAGAATATTTATGTCTTCTGATTTTCATCAGTCAATGATATCACTATGGATCCTGTAATAGATGACAGATGTGTGCAAATATTATGTGCAAGTTCATCAACTTTCTTGGAACATAGAAATTCAGTATTTAATTTTTATAAAACAAACCTACTACCTAACTCCCTGCCTTGTTTCCTTCCTTCCTTCCTTTCTTCCTTCCTTCCTTCCTTCCTTCCTCTTCTCAACCCCTCTTCATTGCTGCTGTAGTGAATACTGTGGTGTGCTGCCCAGATTCCCCCTGCAAGACTGTGACAAGGTTCCCCCAGCTGCTGGGAATGCTGGCTGTTGACAGCTCACAGTTAATTCCATATCCAAGAATTGCTCTTGCTGAAATATGCTGCTTTATTCAATGTTGTGTTATCTCCCTGGGGGTGGGCAGGGGAAGTTCCCACCCCATAAAATTGGTAAATGGCAGGGGGGTGGGAGGTGGTGGTGAAGTATAAATACTTGGCCCACTTGCCTCATTTCAGGACACCCTCAAGAGATCACCCAGTTCCAGAACTCCCATGGGATCAGTTGAGGCTTCTGCTGCACCTGCATCACAATTCAATTTTCCTACTGCCCAATCCTGCTTCCCTTGCTCCCTCACAGGTGCTGTTCCCAATAACCCCCTGGAGGCAAACCTACATTTCAGAGTCTATTCTTCAAAAATCCAGCCTAAGCTGCCAAAAGGTTTTTTTTTTTTTTTGCAACATTTTAAAAAAGCATTACCAAACAATGAAATACATGCTATTTTCATCATGCAATAAATAATAAAACCTCTGTACTGAGAGTGTTCAGTCTATTCTGTATTCACTTTTTGGTATGACTGCTCAGCCTGTATTTCCTGCACATGTTTCATGTATGCCTAACCCATAATCTCCCCATTTCTCTCTGACTCAGCCCACTGATGGTCTGGCAGGTGTACCAAGAGGCCAGTAGGAGCAGTATCATTGACTGTCTCTCCCACAGTCACTGGAGATAGAAGGAACTAGCTGTCATTACTGATCCTATCTGAGGACCACTTTGGTTTTTATCGACAAGCACTCTGCACACTTTCCTTGAAAGGAAGGTGGGGGGAAAAAAAAGAAAGGAAGGAAGGTGGCAATTGCTTTGCACCTTGAAAGGGTCCAATAAAGAGAGGAGGATTAGTCTCCAGATGAAACCACGTGTTAAAGTGGGAATCCCATCCATTACACATCCATTTCACATACAGTGGAGATCATGACAGAATCTGGATGTCCAGAGTGGAGGTCTGTCAAAACCATCCCATCTTTTCATTCCACCATTAATAAAACTATCGCATCAAAAAATGAAACACCTGGTGCAAATGCTGGATGGGAGTTAGGAAAACAGGCATAAACTCAGAGTGTCTGGGGTAAACCAACCTACGTGCTCATCTTAATTTATACGTATGTTACCTAATTCATAGGTAACAGAATGCTGCTGAATCTGTGTGCTCAAGAATATTATTTCACACCCTATAACCTTGAATGGATGCAGGACTGTCCTCTGGCAATACCAATAGAACCAAAAAAGCTCAGAAGAAAACTAAAATTCTTTACTCTGTAATATACCCTTGGGAGATGTCACAGAAGTTAGTGATAACCCATTAGCATGGTCTTGATAAATATTTTGTGGGTAGAGATTTCTATCGATACAGGATGTAAGATAACCAAAGGCTTAATGACGAATATCAACAAATGCAAACTTCCAAGACTCAACAGCCAATTTCCAGAGTTTCCACAATTTGTACATGTGAAAATTTCTTCCAGTGCAGGTTGAGGGTGATGGCATCCATGGCTAATGTGGGCAGAATCAGAGGGTTAGAGATGTAAAACAGCCATTTTAGACAAGGTAGATTTCATTGAACAGTTAAGTGTGCCTAGTTGAATTCTATTTGGATTAGGAAAAAAGGAAATATTTCAAAGGGCCAAAAAAATCAAGCAGAGTTTGCTTTATCAACACAGGTTCTGGGCCTCTCCACTAGGCTTCGAATTGGTTATTTAAAAGTAGAGGCCTCTGTAGTAACTGTAGAAATATCTAACTTCTACTCTTGAAAGATTGGAGTGTAGAGTCATTTTCCAGTTAAGTTTAATTTAGAAAGATGTCAACTAAATCTTTTAACTTAATATCAGATACAGATTTCTATACTTGTGTAAGAACTTTATACACTTTAAATCTTTATAGCAACCCCATGACATTGTGGTAATTAAATTAATTAATACATGCAAAACATTTAGAACAGTGCCTGACACCTGGTAGAGACAATAAATGTAAGATGCTGGTATTAATTTTCTTTGGGGGAGAATTAGAAACAGGAAAAATTTCAGAAGTAGACAGTCTACTGAAAAATTTTCAAGCAACTTTTGAGACATCTGTTTAGGATTTTCCCATTCATTATTCATTTATTCAGCAAAGCATTTGTTTGGCACCTGGTCATTGTAACTATTCTGATTTTTTGAGGCTGCCTGTCATATAACCAATATAATTTAATCATGCCAGCATATGATTAATACCGTTCTATTGTTGCATCTAATTCTTTAACCAATCTTAACTGAATCAGATAAACCATACAGCAAAAATTTATGAAGAAAATAGCCTTTAAAATAGTTTGTAGATTAAATGAATTCATTCTGATATTCAATTTTCAGACAATAATTGCCCTTCAGAAATGCCAGCAAGACACAAGAAGCTGTAAAGGCAGAGAAATGTGACCATTAACCGAACAGCCGGGTCAGTTATGATGTCATTAAATAAAACACACACTCACATAAGCAGAAGCCAAATAGACCATAAAACAGCTGATTCCTTTCCACACAGAAAGACCAAATGCATTTTTCTCAAGAATGAGGACTGTATATGCCAATTGAGTTGTATATTAGATATTTTCCGTAAATTGAATGAGTATAATCAGAAGCTCCCAGGATTTGATAAAACATACACTTAAAGCATGTGGCAATATAAAATAACTTTAGCCAAAAAAAAAAAAAAGCATCCACAAAGCATCAATTTAAAAAGCGTGATATTCCCAAATCTTTTTTAATATAATGGACTAAATAAGATACATCTAAGTGAAAGAGGAACAGATACAATTAATAGTCATTTAATAATTTCTGGTTAAAGCTTTAAGGTTTATGTCCTTGTGATTTATTTAGAAAACAAATTATTCTGATAGCTGAACAAATCCTTTTACAACATTAAAGGAGGGTATAATATAGCTGGCAACCAAGAGAAAATTAAAAATAATTTTTATGCTAGAGAATATAATTTAAGGGCACCTGGGTGACTCTGTTGGTTAAGTATCCGACTCTTGATTTTAGCTCAGGTCATGATTTCTCAGGTATGGAATCAAGACCCTAGTCGGGCTCTGCAAAGGGAGTGGAGCCTGCTTGGGATTCTCTCTCTCCCTCCCTCTGATCCTCTCTCTCGCCTGGGCATGCTCCCTCTCTCACACTCTTGCTGTCTCTCTCTCTCTCAAAAAAAAAAAAAAAAAAAAAAGGTAAAAAGGTTTGCTGATGAATGTTTTAGTTATGAGTCTCTGGGTAGCAAGCCTGAGAAAGTAGTTTAAGCAAGAAAAGTGATGGTGTGAAAAGTCCAAGGAAGAGGTGAACACCCAAGCAGGAATCAAGGCAGCTGAAGGAACTTGCCCTGGAGCACTGGCTGGACTCTTCAGGGGGAAGCCACTCAACACTTCAGCTCCAGTCATTCCCTATCTCCAGATTTTTTATATATTTTTAAATGTTTATTCATTTATTTTGAGAAAGAGTTCATACGAGCAGGGGAAGGGGCAGAGAGAGAATCCCAAGCAGGCTCTGTGCTGTCAGAACCCACGAACCATGAGATCATGACTAATGAGCTGAAATCAAGAGTCCAACACTTAACCAACTGAGCCACCCAGGCGCACTCCCCCTACCCCATATCTAGATTTCTATTCAAGTTTCGAACTTCTGTGAGACTGGCCTAGCTAGGGTCAGGTTTCTCCTCTTAAATAATCAGCCACTGCCATGGTATATGATAACATAGCACAGAAATGGCTGGTGGGACTGAGTTAGAGAAGCAGGAACCACTGTGAGCAGGAAGCCACTCCAGCTGGGGGCTGCCACACATTGCCTCCACCAGAGAAGTGGTGAGAACAGAAGTCAGACTGCAGGGCTCAAGGAGTGAATGGGAAATAAGAAAGTAGGCTTTTAAGAACTTGGCCATGATGGGACAGAGTATGAGAGATGGTAACCAGGTTGAGTGATTGGATTAAGAGAAGGTATCACCAATGGAACATTCTATATATGTCCAGAGTTTCTCCTCTCTCCCATACACATAAGATTCTTAAAGTCCATCTATAATAGGTTCCCAATGTTCCTGAACATTGTTGAACAATAGTCAATGAAGGGAAAGAGCATGGAGTTTAGATATGGAAGAATTGGGCCCTGGGCTCTGCTGAGTTGATGTATGACTTTTGGGCAAGTCCTTAATATCTTCAAGCCTCACGTTTCTTATATGTAAAATGGGGATAATAACAATTGTGGGGGGGGGAGGGAAGAACTGTTGAATAATCAAGTCACAAAATGTATGTAACTATTTTATAAACTTTAAAGAGCCAAAAAAATAATATTATGTAACATCCATAACAAACATGCAAATTTGAACTGACTCACATACATAAATTCCACTCTTGAAAATTCTATGCACTTGTTAGTCCAATAATATTTTTGTTTTGGAGAGCTTAGAATTTTGAAGCTGGAAAGGTCTATCATGATAATCTGATCAAACTCTGATTTTGTTGGTAAGAAACATGCTCGGAGAAGTTTAATAACTCATCCAAGGTCACACAGCTGGTAAGAGACAGGATGAGAATTTGACTCAAGCTTTCCTCAGTATGTGACTTCTTGCATTCGATTTATGTGTTGAAGTGTAACATACTTTTTCTGCTATATCATATGTGTTTTTTCAAATTATTTCCACTATAATGAAATCTATTTCTGTGGAAGTAAGAGAGAGATCTATATTGCATAGTCTCAAATGGGAAGAGAAATGTCTGTCAGATCACAGAGTCCTTGCCTTCCAAGCAAGTGGAAGAAATCACACTGGTATAGCTGAAGGAATGGCTAGTAAGGGCCAACGGCAGCCTGAAAATATGTAACCGGCTTGGGGGCACAGGTTTGAATCTTGGCAGGGTCAACATGTGAGCTTAACCTTTTAAGACAGATAAATTGAGTTCTTGGAATGTCCCTGTTTAGTGGGCTTGCAGGGGTCTTTGGATGAGCCCCTTGCTAAGTGAGGCTCCGTCTGCTTTGCATCAACTTTGCACAGTCTCAAGATAATCTCAGACTAGATCTCCATGAAGCCAAAGGCAGCAATAGGAAATTCAGTCTATCAGCTCTTTATTTGGCAGGGGAGAAACTGCTATATTGTCTGTTGTAACATTATTTATCATAGTGAGGGTTGGAAACTGCCTGCATGCTCAAAAATTAGGAAATGTTTAAATGAATTATGGTCTATTTGTATGAAGGAATATTGTGCAGCCAATGAAATTATGCTTTCTTAGAATCTAAGCATCTTATACAGATAATTATAAAAGTGGTTTAATTTATATTTTTGACTCATGTTGGCACAGTATTGACTCATCCTGGGTGAAATTTTATATAAATCCCTCTATAATGTTTTATAATTATTGCATCATCTACTCCGTCCTGTAGCCTCTTAACTATAACCACAACAGAAAACTTCTAGGTTCCAATGGGATTCCAATGGGTGTAGTTGTGTAACTCCAGAAGTGGGGTTTTAATTCTTTATAGTATAGTGAAAGATGCCAAAACTCTTGAAAAGTGAAAAGTGCTACATAAATTTTAGGATTATATCTCTGTTAAATACTTTTTCCAGACTAATTAAATAATTAAGTACTTTTTCTACTAAGTACATACTTTTCTAGCCGAATACTTTTTCAGTGTCTTGTTCTGGCACTGTAACAACAGTACAGATAAATGCAGACAGGCTATGATCAAAAACGCTGTAATAACCAGTTTTAGAAAGTATATGGAGACATTGAAACCCTCAAACATTGCTTGGGGCAATGCAAAGTGGTGGGCCATTTTGGAAAACGGTTTGGCAGTTCGTCAAAATGTTAAACATAGAGTTACAATGTGACCCAGCAATTCTACTCCTAGGTATATACCTACAAAAATTAAAACGTATGTCCAGACAAAAAACTTGTGCACGAATGTTAATAGCAGCATTAATTCATCATAGCCCAAATGGGGAACATTCCAAATTTCCATCTGAATAAAAACTGGTGAATGGATAGACAAAATGTAGTATATCCATACAATGGCATATTATTCACCTATAGAAAGGAATGAAGTACCAATGCATGCTACAACATAGATAAACCTTGAAAACGTTATGCTAAAAGAAGGAAGCTAGTCACAAAAGACAACATAGTGTACGATTCCATTTATATGAAACATCCATGATAGGCAAATTTATAGAGACAGAAAGTGGAGTAGTGGTTGCCTAAGGATGGGGGGGGGGGGTGTTTGGTGGTGGGGAATAGGGATTGACCACTAATGGGGACAGTTTCCTTTCAGAGGGGTAAAATGTTCTGATATAGATTATGGTGATGGTTACACAACTCTGTGAATATCCTAAAAACCCTTGAATTGCCTACTATAAATGGACAAATTGTAAGGTGTGTGAATTATAGCTCAATAAAGCTGTTAAAAAAATAAACTCAGATACTAAAGGGCTCTTGTCTGATTAGATGCAAGGTCCCACACATTGGGAAGTAGGGTATTGAAAGGTCTGAGATACCTGAAAGTTAAGATTTCAAGCAAACAGGAAAGAGCATATCTGAAGCCACCAACAAATTGGGGAAATATCCAATCTAAAAATTAGATCAGAAGTGCAATACATGTAGACTAATTTTTAAGACACCATCAAATGGTGGATCACAAAGTTGATGCAATTAAACAAGCTAAATATAAACAAAAGCATTCTGTTTTATACCTCTCCCATAAAAATAATTTAAGTTATCACAAAAGTCAGTGGAAAACCATGATTTGCATGGTATTTAGTGATACTAGCTCTGTGATTTCCTTAGCCAATTGATCCTAATCTGCCTATCAGAAGCAGAGACAATTTTGATATATCTTTTGCTTTAGCCAGAGGGAGGAAGACATTCCCACATAATAATCACACCCTCATAGAAATTGAAAACGTATGTTCCAGCCATGGTGGTCCTACAAAAATATAAACCCATAAAGGGGTTCTTGATTCATTGTTGTCATTCATTTTGTTCACTGGAATAAGCAGAGTTTTGCCAGGCCACACAATGACTGATAGCTTTTTCATAAAAGGATATTTTATGAAATATTGAAATGTAGCCCATTTCTACCTGATAAATGCCTGGACCTGTAAACTTTGAACCCTCATTGGCCTTTGTTGCTTCTGACCTTGTTTAAATGATTAATGTTCTTTTAACAACTGCAGGCTGCAGGAGGCAGCATGCACTTACTGTGTGCAGATCCTTCATTCGAGGCAAAATCAAGTTGTTCAAACCTAAAAGTGCTCACAGTGTGCACTCTAGATGCAGTTGCATCATTTTTTACTTCAGTTGCCCTACTAGTATGCATTCTTCTGATACATATTTTTTATTTTAAAAAGTTGCAGAGGTCCCCTCAGTTTTTAAATTTCCCCGCCAAAATATGAACACGATGTTGACATAATTTATTCATCATTCTCAAACTAAAAGTGAATAGACAGTTAAGATTATTTTATCATGCATTTAAAAATATCATTGTGTTATCAATGCTTAGTAGAATTTTGTGCCATCTTACCATTATCCTCAAAGTTGGTGAGTTATATCATTACTGAGCTATCTGAAGTCTCAAACTCCTCAACTCCATCCACTGTTAATATTCATCACTTAAATATCAAAGATCTGCATTTGCCAGATATCAATAGAGTTCACTTTCAGAGACTCGATAAAAAATGGACTGGGTCTTTCTTAATTAACATCACTCTGGAAACGGTGAAGACATAACAAATTTTTCTCACTGGCTTTATACCAAAATTGAAAACAAAAGCAAAAAAAAAAAAAAAAAGTTCTTCTGGCTTACAAAATGTTTTATGAGCCCAATGTTCCCTGAAAAGATTCTTAGGGAATAAATAAAATTAGAAGTCTTTAGCAGTTTGCTTGGCATACATCATTACTTCCAGTGGGTAAAAAATATTTTCAATTCTAAAATACACTTTCTTATGACTATAGTAATAAAGATCCTCCTTGTTTAGGGATAAAGGAGAGTGAGAGGGTTACCCTGTTAAGGGGAGCAGCTATGTTTTAAAGAAGTCATCTACCATGAAATCAATAGATTATTACGTCAGTACTACAAACATGACATTTCTTTTTTCAAGTTTTTATTTAAATTCCAGTTAGCTAACATACAGTGTAATATTAGTTTCAGATGTAGAATTTAGTGCTTATCACTTATATATGACACCCGGTGCTCATCACAAGAGGTGCCCTCTTTAATCACCATCACCCATCCCCCCCCACCTCCCCTCTGGTAACCATCAGTTTGTTCTCTATAGTTAGGAGTTTCAAACAAGACATTTCTTACCTTATTCAGGATCCACATCACTATCAGTAGGGGTTGGGGTTAGCAATTTACATAAAATATTACTAGAGGTAAGTTTTTTTTTTCTTAATGGCTTCAAGGTTAAAGTTGAAAATACCAACTTGAGGTTGTACAGAGATGTGGCCATGTTGAATGTCATTTCCACGTTTTCCAGTAAATCATTTCATTATCCATAATAATAATCTTCACCAGCTTTACAAAAAATTGCTTTGCTAAACTTAAAGGAAGTCTGATTTTAATTTGCTATCTACATCTACATTCTCATATTCTTTTTATAGATTTTTAACAAGTTATCAGTAGAATCTTCCTTCACTCAAACATAAGTGAAAGTTTTATCTATCTTGAGATATCACTAAAATAATTTATTGCAGGGGAAACAAAACCTTTTGTCTCAAAATATATTTCTTCCCGACAGCTGTGGTATTTCAGGGAAAGCACCAAAGCTATGATGGTCTGGACTGCAATCAACCGTTCTTAATAGGAAATTTTACAGACTTTTAATAAGATATCCTCAAATAATTTATGGGGAGAGGTTTTGAAGTGAAGAGGCATTGTTTGGCAATATGTTCTTCCTCTAATCTCAGGAAATTTAAATAAAAGAGTGCTCATTTCCTCTGAACTCAGCAGTTCTCCTTAAAAAAAAAAAAAGATTAAGAAAAACACCTGCTACAATAGTCCTAAAAGCGTGGCTTACTTGCTTCAAACAAAATTGTGCTAAAACAAACAAATAAACAAATACTTCAGTACTACTGGAGACTTCTCTTGTAGACTTCCTGGTCTATTACAGGTTAGGAATTTCCACAAGCAAATCCACAAGGCCAGGGTTGTTTGAAAATCATCAGAGAAGTGTCCCTTGTTTACTAAATGTCTAGAGTAATCCCTAGGTCAGCCTGCTCCCTTGGACCAGTGGTTCCAATCTGTCCCAAATCATGGCCCCCACTGCCCAGTTGGTTTTGTTGCTGTTGTTTTTGTTTATTTGGTTGGTTTTGGTGTTACCTTGATGATACTCTTAATTCTTCCCATTAAAGTCATACATTACATTTATCTTCTTTGATTTCCCACCATTTTGTTGGTTTTGTTTGGTTGATTTTGGCTTAAAATTTTGTTGTTTTCCCACTTAAAAATGGAAATTTGAAGTCTCTTTACCTGTCATTATAATGATAATTTCACCATCTTAGGATTTGCCAACATTCACTCCATTTGGTTCCTGCATGGGTTAGGAGATGGACTAGATCCATGTCCCTCATGCTTTAGTGTACACACAAGTCACTTAAGTATTCTGTTAGAAAGGTAGTTCTGCAAACTGGTGGTTACCAGAGGGGAGATGGGTAGGTGAATGGATGAAATAGGTAGAGGGGATTAAGGGTGCACTTATTCTAATAGGTGTATGGAATTGTTGAATCACTATATTGTATGCCTGAAACTAATATAACATTGTATGTTAATTATACTGGAATTTAAAAAACAAATGAAAATTTATTAATTACTTTCTTTAAAAAGGTAGTTCTCACTTAGTAGATCTAAAGCGGGGCATCTCTGACAAGTCCCCCCAGATGATGCTAATGCTACTGGCCCTTGATCCACACTTTGAGTAGCAAAGATGATATTAAAGGTCTCTTCCAACTTTAATGCCATATCCTGGGAGTTCCAGCAGGGTTCCTGGAAAGTCACTGAAGAGTCTATGAAATGACTCAAAATCCTGATCAGAAAATTTTTGAAAATTTGAAAGCCACATATATTGCCCTTCTTCAAGAAATCCAACCAAGAGAATAAAAATAAACCTACATTAGCAGATTAGCAGCAAGTGTGATGTTGAACTTATCTTTGTCTTGGGTCAAGAGAAAATTACTTTATTCATTCTCTTGCTATCTCTGTCTCCTCTCCTCTCTCTTTTCTTCCAATAACCTTGACCTCCCTCCCACACATGCATTCAGTTGGGTAGCTCCTGTACTTACATAAAATTTGCTTTCATTCATCAACCATCCTCCGGAAACTCACAACTATACTGTTAAAAGAAAAGAAGAAAAGATACCAAGATATGCCTCTGATAAGATATACACAAATTTACTCAAAGCATAGTTGTGTTCTCAAGGAAGGATGGGAGGAAATGTGGATTCATCATATATGCTCTTAAGATATCCTGAGGCTTTAGCCACTAATCCAAGAGACTTCTTTCTCCAAGACCAGCTCATTTTTATATCATTCATACTGTATATGTAGCTAGAGATGGATGATTCTTAAACTTTCAGCCAAGATATAAATCAAAATTCACCCCAAGCTTAAAAAGTCATTGACTAGCTTAGAATCTATTGTTGTGGACTGGATTTCGTGGATTTTTCTTCTTTACTCTTTAGAGTAAGAGATATCTAATTTAGAAAAATGAAAGTGTCTCGGTTTTCTTTGTTTCTGTTTTCTGTATTTTTTAAAATTGTAGATCAAGGGTGATAACTTCAATTTTTCACTTAAGTTTGTACATAAGTACCCAACTAAATGAAAGGAAAAACTTTAGGAACATTCATGCTGTATTGGATAAATGTTAAGTGGAAAGAATTGTTAAATCTTTCAAGAAATTACCTTTTATAAAATTTCCAAACGTATTTGTGTATGATAAACCTTAGAGGTCAGTTGTTTGAGCTATTCAGAGACCAAAACAACTAAGATCTGACATAAATTCAAAGGCTTTCATCAAAAGAGCAAAGCAAACAAACAAAACGTTGGAGGATGGGGCAAGGGACAAGGAAGGGAAGAGCAGGCAAGAACTGAAATGGCTGTCTCTCCTTGGGAAGATTTCTCTTTGGAGAACATTTAGATCTATGAGGGAGGAAGGAAATATCAGCTTAGCCAGTATAATCAACCCAAGGGATCAACAGTATAGCAGATTATGCAGACAGATGATCTTCAGTTTCAGTTATTTATTGCTGTGTAACAAGCGATCCTGATATTTAGTGGTTTAAAACAATAGCTCTTCTTAATGTATCTTGTAATTTTGTGCTCAGATTTTTGAGAAAGGTTTGACTGTTCCATGTGGTGTCAACAGAAGTCACTTAGGGGTATTTATCTGGTGGATGGGGTCATCTGTAGGATCCAAGATGGCTTCGCTCCCACATCTGGTGACTGATAGGAATGGCTGTAAGGCTAGGCTCAGCTGGCACTGTTAACCAGAATGGCTTCATGAGGTTTCTCCAGCATGGCAGTTTGAGGGGTCAGACTTCTTACAAGAGCCAGTGTCCAAGTGAACAAGGTGGAATCTGCATGGTCTTTTATGACCCAGTTTTGGAAGTGTACTTTTTTTGTCAAGACAGTCATAAGCCTGCCTACTTTCAGAGAAAGGGAACATAAGCCCTAACTCTTGAAGGGAGAAGTGCCAAAGAATTTGTGACCATCTTTAAAAACTGCTACACCCTCAAATCCATGAAATACTTCTAGAAATGGTAGAGGTCAGTATTTAACTACTGGTTACCATAGTGAATGCAAACTCAAACAAATGTGCCTTTTTCTCAGTGTATGTATAAAAGGATGCATTTGAAATGAAAGCTGTATTTCCTTATTCACATTATATTCAGGTGTATGAAGTCAATCTTCTGAAACTTTATTACTCATTTTGGCAATAACTCAGTTACTATTTTTTTAAATATTTTACTTTTAAGTTTCCTCTACACCCATTCAGGGGCTTGAACTCCACAATCCTGAGATCAATAGTCACATGCTCTACCAAGTGAGCCAGCCAAGAACCTCACCAGTTACTATTTTTTACATTACCCATTACTGGTATTGTATTCTATTGCTGCCTACTGTGTAAAAAGCATGCAGATATTGGTATCCATTGTCAACTACAAGAAAATTAAATTGTAGGTCTTAATAATAATAATACACTATCAGTATATTATAAGGTATTTTTCACATTAGGGTTTTACTCAATTCTGAAAAACAGATAATCAATGGTTTGCAAAGTCTTCTTTTTTCTAATTGAAGTATAGTTGACATACAGTGTTACATTAGATTCAGGTACACAATATAGTGTCAATAAGTCTATACATTGTGATAAAATATTTTGATATCTATGAATTAGATATTATATGAGGACATAAATTATTATTGGTAGTAATGTGAAAATTAATAAAAGAAAATCTTGTTTGGAATGGGAGGCTGACAGGGGGAGCTCTCAGCCTCTCAATTGCAGACCCCACAAGAAGCGAGGGACCTTGCCTTGAATACTGCTTCACTACCCCAGCAGGAAGAAGAAAAGTCTTTTCCTCCTTGCCCTGGCAACAGCCCAGCCAATGAGAGACAGTCACAACTCAGCCAATGAAAAGCCATTATACTTTGAACTGCCAGTTTACTCCAATGGACCTTTTGTTTATAATAGTCCCTCCCCCTTTCCTCTATAAAAGGAGAGTTCTCGCCTTTGTTTTGCAGTCTTGCCTATGATTTTGTCGTGGCTTGCTTATGAGGAGATGTGTTTCTGTGCTATTCCCAAAGAAACCAATTTTTGCTAGTAAAATAATTAGCGGTTTTATTTTTTAAAGTTAATGGTAACAGTAGTCATAGTTTATTTAGTGGCTCTGTGCCAGATAATGTTTTAGATCATTTACCTACAATTTCCAAATTGCTGCCCACAAATTTGTAAGTAGATTACTACAGTTTTATTAGTAGTAGTAACTAATAAGATAAATAAAATCCAGGGAAATATTTTTAAGGGAGTGATATAAAATGATATATAAAACTTTTTTCAAGCTGCTCGTTATCTCCCACTTTTAATTCTTCACTGTACACTTTCTCTGTATTGGCAACAGCTGAGATTTGCATGCAGTTAAAAAAAATTAAATGGCAAGAATCTGAAAAACCAAGGGCCTGGCACAAGCTAACTTATCAGAGAAAGTGGCACCCTCACAGGATTTAATTTTTTTTTTTTAACATTTATTCATTTTTGAGAGACAGAGCTGGAGCAGGGGAGGGGCAGAGAGAGAGGGAGACAGAGAATCTGAAGAAGGATCCAGGCTATCAGCACAGAGCCCACGCAGGGCTCGGACCCACGAACCATGAGAGCATGACCTGAGCCAAGGTCAGATGCTTAACCGACTGAGCCACCCAGGCACCCCACCCTCACACCATTTTAAAGGTATGTCTTAAGCACCTGATTCTAATAGACAATGTATTCCTGAACAACCTCTCTTATTTGTAAGTTAATTAAATATAACTACACTTGGGGAATTACTGCTAATGTGTAGTGGTGATGGTTGCACAAACTTTTGGGGGGGAAACCCCCCACTGAACTGTACATTTTAAAACGGTGAATTTTACAGCATGTGCATTGTGTTTCAACAAAAATATAAATATACTACTAACAATATATGATCCTTATAGAAAAATTAGGGAAAGGAATATTGTTAACAACTGAAAACCTTAAAAAAAAAACCTTAATTAGCAAGTGAAGTTATTGTATACAAGATATTGTAGAGCCTAATCTAATTTATATTTCCTATCATTGTGTTGACAGCCCCAGTGGTGTATTAAATTCTGCAGGCAGGCAAAATGAATAGTGAGTTAATCTTTGCCACTTGTCCCCACTTACTATTACCATACCAGCCACACTCCCTAAACTGCTCATTAAAATGTCATGGAAAGAATGTGACCCATCCTTTTCAGCCTGGCTCTAAGAAGACTATTAGGGCTACCAAATCAATATGTAAACTCACTCCATTTGATCAGCTATCCAAAGTAATGTTTACTTTGTAATTCATTTGAAGCCAACCCACCAAAAAACCCCCACCAAACTGAAAATTGCTACTCATGGTTATGAGGGTTTGTTTGTTTGTTTGTTTATTTGATATGGACATCTTCTCCACTTAATTGGTTTTATCCCTTATTCAGGCTCACACTATGTGAAAAATGCAGTTTTCATTTGATCCTTTATTCTAAGAAAAGGACCCAAAATACTTGCCAATAACTAGTACTTAGCATGACAGTGGTACTAAAGTACTAAGATACTACACACAAAATGTCTTTTAAATTTCAGGTATAAATTGGTAAAGAAAAATTCTTGCATGAAATCACCAAATACTAGGGTTGCAGGTACAATTCAACAGCCCCCACCATATTCTCCTGCAATAAAAATATTGTCCTGGATTTTTGCTCCTGGAGATCAGTATGATGGATTTGGCTCTGAAAATAGCCACTGTGCTGATTGGGCACAGAGAGAGTAGATCAAAGTCCTAGCAGAGCAGAAAAGAGAGCGTCAGCAAACACCTCCCTCTGAGTTGCGGGGTGCAAGACACTCAAGCAGTGAAGTCATCTGGAGCATGTTGTCCTTGGCAGTGTCTCCTCTCCTGGGCTTCGCAGGCCCCTGTTGGCCCTGAGGGCCCTTGTGATGCCTGCAGCTCTCTGGTGCATCTTTCCACTCAGCTGTCACCTCTGACCATGCCCTCTGCTCCCAAATTAGTCCTCCCATATCTCTCCATCAGAGCTCCTATTTCCTCCCTGATCTCTCCTCATAGATGTTAGAAAAATTATATGGAATATCACAAGATGATGCTTTGAAAACTGCAGAGCACTATAGAAAGGACTTTGTTATTATAACTCAGTATGGTGTATTTGTATATTAACAGAGGCTGCTTGTGGTGATACTTTGGCCCAAGGTAATGGTAGAATGGTAAATGGGAGGAATGTTTTGGGAGATAGGTTTCTCATCCATCCATCCATCCATCCATTACATTGTATAGCTGTTATCTACTCTGTGATATTACTAAACATATAGGGTTTCTGAATTTCTCAATAGAGACTGAACTTTACATCTTTAATGCTAAATTTCTTATTGTATGTTTACAATCCATACGGCTGAGAAAATGTGAATCACTCACTTCACTGAGTTTCTATGTTTATCAAAAGCTTATCATTACACCAGGAGGTTCATTGTCCCAGGGGGTGCCTTCTACTCTGGCCATTTAAGTTGCCTAACCCCCCAGGCACCACACCTTAGCTCTTCCTGAAAAGAAGATACAAACAGCCTGCCGGACCCCCATGAGGACCTTTTCCCAGTTTCTTTCAACACTATGTTATTTCTCTACAGTCTCAGATCCCTGGCTCTACACCCTTACTTCAGAATGTGCTACTCCCCTTTCTTGAAGACCCACCATGCTCTTTTCTGGCTTTTTGAACTTTGAATTTTCACTACATTCTAGACTCTGCTCCCTCTCCCAGTTTTGGTATCCCACTTAATTTCAGATGAGAACCTTCACCTGCACAGAATCTGACAGGGACCAGTTCAGTCTCCCAGCAAAGCGATGGTTGAATTCCTACCTTCAACACTAGTAATTGCTATGTAAGATAATAATTTGTTGTAGAATGGCTTACTTAGATTCAGTTTTGCTGGGACAAGCTGAGAAAATGATTCTTTTATTTTGTAAGACTACAAACCGCATTTAACCAACTTTAGATAATGCTAGAAACATGACATATTCTTGCATGTCTTAAATAGAATGTTTCTTCCATGGCATGGTATTCTATGCCTCACACTTAATTTCAGGAGCCATATTGTCATGTGCCATCAAAGGTTGCTGTGCATACAACAGTAGAAATGAAAATTACCCAAGTTTTTGTTTTGCTTTGTTTTGTTTCTGTTTTTACAAAAATAAGATACCTTCTGATGCTTCATAAATCAAGATAAATTTGGCCAGTTTAGACTTGGCCCAAAAATCTTTAAACAGGCAACATTTTTTTAAATTAAATTAAATTTTATTTATTTATTTTTTTAGAAATATTCAATTTCTTAAATTTTTTTTTAACATTTATTCATTGTTGAGAGACAGAGAGAGACAGAGCAAGAGCAGGGAAGGGGCAGAGAGAGAGGGAGACACAGAATCTTACACAGGCTCCAGGCTCTGACCTGTCAGCACAGAGCCCAATGCGGGGCTTGAACCCACAGATTGCAAGATCATGACCTGAGCCAAAGTCAGACGCTTAACCAACTGAGCCACCCAGGTGCCCCACAACATTTTTTTTTGAAAGGGAGGACATCGCTCTTGGCATTGTACTTTATGTGTGTTTAGTTGGTATGGATTTATTTAAAGACATATACATGAAGGCTGGATCTGTAGACTTGTATTTTTGGGGGTTTTTTTTTGGGTTTTTTAAATTTACAAATATTGATTTATTCCACACGCGAAGCATAAGATGAACTTACTCTTATTATCCACTCTAAAAATAAGGAAACCAGGGGCACTTGGGTGGCTCAGTTGGTTAAACATCTGACTCTTGATCTCAGTTCAGATCTTGATCTCAGGGTCATGGGTTTGGGCCCTGCGTTGGGCTCCACACTGACTTTTAAATGTAAATAAACTGATTTGAATTTAGGTATCACCAAACAGACATGCTCAGAAGAAATCTTTGTTCTACGGTGATCCATGTAATTTCTATTTCCAAGGGGTAAACATGGTAGTTAGCACTCGGCATCCATCCACCCTCCTTCTGGTAGTGTTCTTATATGGCAGAGGCTGGAAAGCTGAGGAGAAGGACACTTCTTAGAGTCACTTGAAGCTAGGCATATTATTTCCTAGGGTTGCCATAACAAATTACCACAAATTAGATGGCTTAAAACAACAGAAATGTATTTCTCACAGTTCTGGAGGCCAGAAGTCCAAACTCAAGGAGTTGGCAAAGCTGTGCTTCCTTGAGGCTTAGGGGAGAACCCCTCTTCCAGATTCTGATGGCTCCAGGCCTTTCTTGGTTTGTGGTGGCATCACTCACTCCCATCTCTGCCTTCATCTTCATGTGGCCATCTCTTCTCTCTGTGTCTTCTCCTCTCTGTCTCTTATAAGGACTTGTCATTGACTTCAGGGCCCATCCAGGATAATCTCAAGATTCTTAACATAATCATTTCTGCAAAAACCCTTTTTCCAAATAATGTAACATCCTCAAGTTCTGGGTGGACATATCTCTGGGGGAGCCCCCAGTCAATCCATTATGCCAGAGTTTGGACTAGGTTAGATGCACTTTGTGGAAGTTGGAATGCAGAAGTGAGGAAGGGGCCATCTTTCCACTTCCTTGGCTGACGCTGTTGGTAATCACAGTTATGAACGTCTTAGGATTTACTGCAACAAATTGACAGGAGGCAGCCTTTAAATTTGTGAAGATCACGACAGTTGCTGTACAGTGGCTTCCTGATCTCTAGTGAGCAGCTCCAGCCTTGTATTCTTGAAGTCAACAAGAAGGAAGGTGATTCCCACTTTCCCAACTGGGGCAGAGGTAACAGTAATCCAGATGGGTCAGCTTTTTGGTGGTTGTTCTGGGAGTAATTCTGGGTGTCCAACCTATAACCCTATATTAAATTACTTTCTGCTTCAAATAGTAATTTAGGCAACTAAACTCCACCAATACATTCCTGTTTGGTCAATACATTCCTACACACTTTTGGAAAAGAAAATTTTAATATTTAAAACAGTACCATTTGAGATTGAGCCCCATACTGTCTACTATCTTTAATGTCTGGGTCATGGTAACTAGACTACAAAATCATTTGAACAGTGAAGCACAAGGCATTTTTTTTTAGGGCAGTGAACTAGTCTGTTTGATATAGTAGTGGTGAATAACTGATTCTTTTTTTAAAAATTTTTTAATGTTTTATTTATTTTTGAGAGACAGAGACAGAGCATAAGTGGGAGAGGGGTAGAGAGAGAGGGAGACACAGAATCTGAAGCAGGCTCCAGGCTCTGAGCTATCAGCACATAGCCCAATGTGGGGCTTGGACCCAAGAACCATGAAATCATGCCTTGAGCTGAAGTTGGATGCTTAACTGACTGAGCCACCCAGGTGCCCTGTGAATAACTGATTCTATACATTTGCCAAACCCCATTGAACTTCACAACACAAAGAGTGAACCCTAATATATGCAAATTTTAAGACTCATTTAGGAAGCTAGGGGATCCTTCTGAAGAATGTGAGAAAATTATCAACTCTAATACAATTGTATGAAACAACCTCAACAAAGGAGTTGGGGAGAAACGTGCTGACCCCAGTAAACTCTGGAAGTGAGTGGTCTAGAAGATTAAAGGCCAAAAGACCTTTTTAAAAAACATCACTTAAGTGATTATTTTCCTTCTTCAGCTACATAAAATAGGGTCTTCTGTATAGAAGATACAAGAGAATCCCGGCCTTTTCTCATAAATAACCTGCATATTCTCAAAAATGTGAAATTTGTTCTAAGCTAATGCAAAAGATGTAAAATGGTGGCTCAAGGGCCAGATGCAGCCTACAGACACACTTTGTTCAGTCTGTGCAATGTTTTAAGAATACTGGAATTAGTTGTTTACATTTCAAAATCAGAAGATTGCATATAAAAATATGGATTTCTGGCTTTTTAAAAAACTTCAGAAGCTCTAGCAAGACTAAGCCCATATTTGCATCTGACCATGTGCATGGTGACAATGGGCTGGAGCTAAGAAGATGTCCAGCTTCTTTACACAGACCTACTATCATTTCCCATGGTCATCACCACTCACTTATGCTACCTTGTGATGTAAGATGCCCCACTGACATCGGAGTTTGCAACTCCTGAGATAATGGAAAGATTGGGGGCAACCCTTTAAAATACTGTGAACAGGATTAAGTTTGTCCTTTCAGCTAACCTCATTTCCCCTTTCCACACTTTTCCCCATCTTTCAGCCTCTTTTCATCCCTACCTGCAAGGCTTCCTAACTGCCTCCTGTTCTCCCAGAGAAAAGTAATCTGACCATGTGTGACTTAACCTAGCACCCTTTGCATTTGCAGAGAAGAGAATCTAGAAAAGACTGATTTTAACTGAAAGCAGTTCATCTTTTTTTTTTAATGTTTTTATTTATTTTTGAGACAGAGAGAGATAGAGCATGAATAGGGGAGGGGCAGAGAGAGAGGGAGACACAGAATCCGAAGCAGGATCCAGGCTCTGAGCTGTCTGCACAGAGCCCGACACGGGGCCTGAACTCACGGACTGTGAGATCATGACCTGAGCTGAAGTCGGAGGCTTAACCAACTGAGCCACCCAGGCGCCCCTAAAGCAGTTCATCTTTAATCACAATATTCTAGGCACCATGAGGCATATATTTGCCAAAGCCTTTACATCAGTGTTTTACCTTTTCATAAAAGAGATCTTGAGCACATTCTTTGTATTAAAGCTTGGGGGGGTATGTCAATTAGAATTGAGATTCTTTTGTGGTTTTTTAAACATGGACACAGTAGCAGTGAAACATAACAAGCTAGTGAGTCTGTAGTGTTGAAAACTACTCATTAAATTTATTGGTTCTTTGATGTCCCATTTATGGCAAACTCTCATGGTTATTTTGCCAAAGATGTCAAAGTCATCAAATCAAACACATCAAGTTGTGTTTTTTAATGGGGATTGATACACTTTTATGAAAGGGACTTTGTGGAATTTTAAAAGGACATCCATTTCCCTTCTTCCTAAATACAGTAACCTTGTGATGGCCCCTTGAGACTACTCACCACCAGCATGAATTTGCTGCTCTTTCATGAATTTCACAACCGATCCAACAAAATGTTCTGACTTTTTCACCTAAGTATCAAAAACTTTCAGTTAGGCAAGAGAAGAAAACATCATTATCAAAAGCCTTTCTCATACTTGATTCTCTGGAAACCACTGACCATATATAGGAAAAATAGCAGGCAGCCAAAGTTTATATTGGGGCATTCATCTTCCCTTTGTGATAAAAAGTTAGGCTGGTGACTCGGGAACTCGCTGCACGCTTCATTGGCAGAAATGCTCTCTTTCTGCTTGAAAGCGTGGGTACTTCAGAAGTGCCTCCCCTCCCCAGGATGAGTAAAAACAATATCATTTTCCCTGATAGCTGCTGAATTGAAGTGAAGCATTATCTATTTAAACTTTTGAAGCATGAAGCAAAATGCAGCCAGTATGCACCGTGTCCGTCCTAGAAACCATAAGTCAGAGGGAAGAGTTTACGAAGCGTTTGGTCAGCAGGGTGATTCCCACTTTCTCGTGTAAACCACACATGCAGTACCAGCCTCTGAACGCCCATTAAAACAAAAGCGATAGTTTTAGCTTCTTAGTTCCTACTACTGCACAATCCTATTACTTCTTCTTTCCTCACAAAAGTATGTTTTGAATTATTCCACTGCTGATGGGTGATGAAAAGCTCTTTTATTGCTAACAGTCACTGTTATTACCAAGAACCATGAGTCTGAAAGCCTTTGCTATCCCTGCCTCCCATCCTGCTGCCAGCCCCAAGGAACACCATGGGTTTGCCAAATCCCATCGTGTTAGCACCTAATTGCTCCTGTGAGTTCTACAGGCTCCTTAAATCTGGCCAGTGGCTACCTGCAATTAGACCTCCTGCCCTGGGGCCTCCAAACACCTCTCCAGAGCTGTATGTTTGAGTTGATGAAACAGATGTGGAAGGTGAAGTTTAACAACTGCCCTGTTAACTAGCCCTTTTACTTTCACCTAAACACAAGCCCTTCCCCAGATCCTAGAGGCCCCCTAAGGCTTGCAACTTTTCTGATTTTCTGTTACACTTCAAAATATATGGTCTTACTTCCTATCTCATTTTCGGACGAGGCTCTGTGTTTGTTTCCTATTGTTGCTCTAACAAATAACTGCAAAGTCAGCGGCTAAAAAAAAACAAAAACAAAAAAACCACACACAGAAATTATTCTCACAATTCTGGAAGATCAGTGTCAGGAAGGCCAATTCTTTCTGGAGGCTCCAGAAAAGAATCTATTACTTGCCTTTTCCAGCTTCTGGTGGCTCCTGGCATTCTTTGGCTTATGGCCACATCACTCCCATCTCACTTTTGTTGTCGTTTAGCCGTTTTCTCTTCTGTAGTCAAATCTCCCTTTGTCTCCCTCTTGTAAGGACACTTGGGATTACAGTTAGGGCCTACCTAGATAATCTGGAATAATCTCCCATCTCAAGATCTTTAATTACAGCAACAAAGTTTCTTTTGTCATATAAAGTAACATGCAGAGGTTCCAGGGATTAGGACACTGGCATCTTTGGGGAAGCACACCCATTCAACTTACCATAGACCCCAACTGTGAGTTAAAGACATTGTTATTATTTGCTTCTAAGTAGTATGTTTTCTTTCTAAATTTAGATGTTCTGACAATGCAGTGCTTGTCAAAGTCATAACTCTTTAAGGGGAAAAATCTTAAGGAAGCTTGTGCTGCTTTAAATGGGTGGTACTTTAAATATTCAAAGGGTTTTGGTATTTGGATCTACAAAATTGTTGTTGTTGTTTTTAAATTCAAAGAAGTCCTGGGGCACCTGGGTGGCTCAGTCGGTTGGGCGTCCGACTTCAGGCTCTGTGCCAACAACTCAGAGCCTGGAGCCTGCTTCAGATTCTGTGTCTCCCTCTCTCTCTGCCCCTCCCCTGCTCATGCTCTGTCTCTCTCTGTGTCAAAAATAAATTAAAACATCAAAAAAAAAAATTAAAAAAAAGATAACAACAACAAAAAAATTCAAAGAAGTCCTATTCCCCAGACTGTGGTTTCTAAATACCATTTCCCTGCGAGGTGACTTAGAGGTCCTTGGAAAAATAGTTGATGCCAGGTCTAGGGGACAAAATCTTCTAGATGAGCCTGAAACATTTCAGAGAAAAGCTAGAAAAGACTCCTGGAAAGGAGTCAAGGGACATTTTGCCAACGATCCCACTGGCCCCTAATCACAATGGATTGAAATATATCAAAGATACATAAATCCATGAGTTTAAACTGTTAAAAAATATCTCCCTTGTCATCGTTGGAGGATCTAGGGAATCAACGTTCTGTTTTAAAATCTGGTAAATAAAAGCAAAGAAGGATTTGTCCTGCTTTTCTTATGTGAGCTATATCCTAAGGTAATCAAATAGTTGATCAGAGAAACTTTCCCTTTATAGGATTATTTCATCTGATAAATAATGAAGGAATTTTAGAATTAGAAAAATCAGGGTAACCCCTAAGGAGTTAGTGAATTGTGCACCCCCTAAAGAATTAATGGATCTATGTAATGATGATCCTTGGTTGCTAACATCACGAAGACTAAAATAACCAAGTATAAATGCCTGCTGATAGAACATACTCATAAACCACTACTTATATCCTGCCAAAATGAATCTAATCAAAACTCTAGATCTAATAACCATTTCACTGGAAATGGAAGGACAAAAAAAAAAACCCATGTTAAACAATACTAGGTTAGATGTAATTTATAAAATCTACATGTGAGCTACTCTACAAAACCAAAATCACAAGATAAAAAACGATGGAGGGGATCCTGTAACTTGAGGGACTAGACTGCCATGTCGGTCAATCACAAGGTATAGAATCTAGTGGCATCCTTATTCAAGCACACTACAAAAATCAGACAATAATAAGGGAAGCTTGAACTCTGAATAGATATTTGGTGATGTTAAAAAATGATGATTAATATTTTAAGTGTGGTAAGTTTAAAAACGAAGTTCTTCTGGGGGTGCCTGGGTGTCTCAGTCAGTTAAGCAACTGACTCTTAATTTTGGCTCCGGTCATGATCTCACGGCTTCATGAATTGGAACCCTGCATTGGGCTCTGTGCACTGACCTCGAGGAGACAGAGAGATTCTCCCTGTCTCCCTCTGTCTCTCTGCCTTCCCCCGCTCACACTCTCTGTCTCTCTCAAAATAAATGAGTGAACTTCAAAATAAATTAATTAAAAATAAAAAAGAAGTTCTCATTTAGAGCTATATACTGAAATATTTATAGCCAAATGACAAGTGGGATTTGCTTTGAAATAATCTGGGGTAGAGTGAAGACCAATGGATGAAACAAGATTGGTCACAAATTAATAACTGTTGAAACTGAATGATAGGTGTATAAGAATTCATCATACTCCTCTCTCCACTTTTGTGTAGGTGTGAATTTGTTCCATAATTGCCTTTTGGTTTTGAGGTAAAATCTTGCTTTTGCTCTTGGCTTTAACCTAACAACAATAGCAATAGCAATAATACTAAACACAGATTATTTAGGGTATCTTATTTTAAGTTAAACACAGTCAAATGTCTTCAGCTATAGTTGCTTAGTAGTCCAAAACTCCCCATGGACTTGTTAGTAAGGAACATAAGTTCCAAGTTCAGACACTGGGGCACTGGCTAGCCATTCTATGCACCTAGCATCCTACGTGAATTTTTCTTGAATGTCCCACTGTGTTTTGTTATATATCAAGGCTAGACACAAGATTTAGACATGCTATAAATCCTACCAAGTTCATAGATTGCTCTTATTGCTTGTTCTCAAATATCTTGATAATATTCAAGGCTGTAAATCTCATATTGGTTTCTGCCCTATTGCACCTTGCCACTTGAGAGAAAATTACAAGCAAAATTCAGCCTACCTTCTAAGGCAGACTTTTCTAGGGGGAAAGGATGAGAAATATACAAACTTTTAATAATAATAGCATGGTTATTAGTCTGTAAATATCTTCTAACTAAAGAGTTAGCGATCTCTCAAGAGCTACACAATTCTCTCGGTAAACCAGGCTCAACACTTTGGAGTCATCATTGATGTATCCCATGTGCTCTTTTGGGTGGATGCTATATGCAGGGAACCATGCTTGGCACTGAGGATTCAGGGGAAATACAACACATTCCTGTCCATGAAGAAATCAGCCTGGTAGGTGGGAGAGAAGGAACATGAATGAACATATCTGGTAAATGCTCTGATGGAAGTCCTCAAGTTCTCCAGCTTTTGTGTGTCCTCTTTCCCTTCAGTTTCCAAAGTACTGTGCCTGAACCAGCATCCTGTGTGACTGTAGATGGCCTGGTCCCTTTCTAATGTTCAGGAGACATTAGAGTTCAATGGTTAAGAGCACAGACCCAGCTGCCAAACTGCCTGGGCTTGAGTCCTAGTTCCACTGCTTCCTAGAAGTTTTGGAGGTATTAAGCTTCTCTGTCCCTCTGTTTCCTCATCCATAAACAAGGGTAATAACGTTGTTGCAAGGATTAAAGGAGTTAATGTCTATAGAAGTCTCAGAATAGTAGTGCCTGGTATAATAAGCACCATATCCACTTAAGTGTCTTATCCACCTCTTCAGATTGCTATTTTTCCCATCCATCTATAGCACTTCCAGCAGTCATAACTGCTTCCCTTAATTCCACAAAACACTGCTAATAGGTAGTCTAGAGTTTATGAGAACATTGCTAGAACTTAGGGTCTGTTAATGATGCCCCTTTCTGGGAAGTCACTTACAGTACATCTCTCTGCTCAGTTGCCAGCCTGTTGTTAGGTTATAGCAGGCAGCTCTTCAACCTCAAGACAGATGTCCTCTATAGCCTGTCCTCAGCCCCCACCCAAGTCAAGCACCTCAACATCTCTCCCTTGGCCCCAGCAAACAAAAGCCCTGTTTAAATAATAATTTCTATAGCAACGCTCCCTGCTCAGTGAGACTATATTTTATATTATTCTGTAAAGTAAGCTACTCATCCTGAACGGCTCTACCACAAAGCAGGACTTGCTTTTACTTTTGTGAAACTTAAAAGGAACATAAGTTCCTTTCCTTGCAAGTAAACAAGGAATCTTCCCTTAAAGAAGAATTCTGCCTGTGTATAAAATATTATAAGCACAGAGGACGTATCCTGCATGGAAATCCAAAAGGGCTTCCCAGAAGAGGTGATCTGTAAGCTTTAAATCATCTTTGTCTCAGTATTCTCCCCCAGTACCTATGAGGGTAATGAATGTGGAGGGACTCAGAAGAAATATGGCAAGACGTAAGCAATGAGTATCTCAGGGGGAAGGACTTTGGGCAATTATTTTCTCCTTTATATTTGTATGCTTCCCAAATTGCTATAATGCATGTGTTGCATTTGGTATAAGAGGACAAAATGGTATCTCATATCTGGTTTTTGCTTTCCCTTTCCATTGTCGCTACCAGCTCCGTGATCTGTCACTTTTCTCTGGGCTCTCCCCAGCTCAAGACCTAACAGTGGCCTCCTCCTACTTTCTCCTCAAGCCCACTTACCTCTGCAAGGCTTTCAAGATTGTCCATAATTCATCCTACCCTACCTGCCTCATATACTTCCCCACTGCACCCTCTCATCACCCAAGGATATAATCCTACCTTTCAGCAGGAAAATGATCGCTTTTCCCCTGTTTCTGAGGGCTCTCAGGAAAATACCTCACAATGGCTAACAACCCTTTCTTGGGTAGATGGTAAGAAATAGAACTAAACACAAAGATGTTGGCCTGCATATCTTCTTTCTAGGAATTGTTACTGTTTACAAGAGTCCTAATTGCTACTATTAATAGCTGCATTTCATAGATGGGGTTAAGTAATTGGCCCATGGTCATAGACTAAAAGGTATGAGAGACTGGTTAGGACCCAGGTCAGCTGGATGCCAAAGCTACACTCTTTCCATTACACCACGCCTTTGGCAAGGAGGACTAGTCATACTTTCATCCACTAGCGGTTGTACACATTGATACATCGCTGTGGAACAAAAAAATTGTTTCTAGCCAAGCTAATTCACTCCTGTAGGTCTTTTAGCTTGTGGCTCATAATTTTGCACATTTCATTCTGTATTTTTATTTTTTCTTTTTAAATGTTTATTTACTTTGAGAGAGAAAGTGTGCACACATGAGCAGGGGAGGGGCAGAAGGAGAGGGAGAGAATACCAAGCAGGCTCTGTCTGTTAGCATGAAGCCCGACGTGGGACTTGATCTCATGAACTGCAAGAGCATGACCTGAGCTGAAATCCAGAGTCTGATGCTTAACCGACTGAGCCACCCAGGCACCATGCTAATTGTTTTTTATGTATAAATCTTGTCTCCTTAACCAGATCATTGTTTTAAGGAGGTGGTGACCATGTGCTAAGCATATACTAAGTACATACGAAGAATTCACAGGGTAAGAACTTCATTTCGGTTGAAAGCTTGCTTTATCAAAATAGTATCTTGGGGCTCCTGGCTGACTTGGTCAATAGAGCATGTGACTTTTGATCTCAGGGTTGTAAATTCGAGCCCCACATTGGGTGTAGAAATTATTTGAAAATAAAATCTTAAAAAAATAGTATCTTAAAGATTATATAATTCCTCACTAAAAACCTTGAGTAAAAGGATAATTTACCAATGAATCCCTTATTAAGCTATTTATTATATCATCCTATCTCCATCTGTCCCAATCTTTCTGCCACTCTTACAAAGATATATACATTGTCATTTTACAATCTACAAAAGAAAATACAGATGGAGATAAAAATTTTAAATGCTGTATATTTATGGAACAGTGGAGGCTAGCTGGAGATAAAAAAGATACCACTCTAAATGGGTGGAACCAACTCAAACTTGCATTCAAGAAGGAGCCTAAAGAGGGGTGCCTGGGTGGCTCAGTCAGTTGAGCGTCCAACTTCTGCTCAGGTCATGATCTCATGATTTGTGAGTTCAAGCCCCACGTGAGGCTCTGTGCTGACAGCTCAGAGCCTAGAGCCTGCTTCAGATTCTGTATCTCCCTCACTGTCTGCCCCTCCAGCACTCACGTTCTGTCTCTCTTTCTCAAAACTAAATCAACATTAAACAAAAATTATTTTAAAGAAAAAGAAGGCGCCTAAAGAAATAATTTAATATGCCTAGGATCTGTTTTTACCCAATAAATATCTGAGAAGGGAAAAGCACTTGGTAGACTGACCCAAGATATTTCTGTAACGAGGCTTACTGTGTTTGTTACCAAGTAACTCATAATTTTAAAAATGTCAAAATGTAATAATTTTTTTATTAGTGTTGCTGTTTAGAACAATAGGTTGCATGCTGCAACCAAATATGAAATAAAATTTCTACCTTGGTAAATAGTTTCCTGTTTCCTCTACCCATTTTGCCTCATAAGAGGGAGTGGAGTGACAGATGTGCTATGTTATTAGCAAATCATCATCTCCATTAAGACAAATTTCATGACTGCCTTTTCTTGTAGGGAGTCTCAACTCCTTCAATCTCTGCTCCCTTTCAGCATTTTCCTTTTGGATTGGATCATATTTTCATGTACTTGTTTTCATTTCCTAGAAGTATTACGTCCCTCCAGGTAGATTATATGCTCTCCAGGGTTGATTTTCTCTATATTCTATAACCCCCCTTAGCCCTTTGTAGTGGAGTGCTGAAATAGGCATTCAACAAATTAGAGCATTATTGGATTTTATTCTTGAAGGGAGACAGAAGTGGGGTCATCCCTCTGCTTTGCTCCTTAATTCTTTGGGCTTCTCTAAAACCACATTTCCAAACACAGCACAGCTGAAATAACAACAGCATCAGCTTGCATTTTTACAATACCATATACTTATCAAAGTGTTTTCACATCTCTTATCTATTTCTCACCCAAATCCTAGGAGGTAAGAAGAGCAGATATGGCTCATCTCACTTGATAGATGGTAAAACAGAGGAAGAGGGAGGTTAAGTGACTTGCCCAGACTCTCACCACTCCAGTACATCTGCCAGAATTATCTTTTTAAAAGTAAATATAAACATGACATTCCCCTGCATAAAATCATCAACAGGACCCCGGCTGTCTACAGGGTAAAGTGCAAACTCCTTAGCGGGGCATGCGAGTCCCTTCACATCCTGGCCCCATGCTCCTCACCAGCTTCATCTTCCACTGCTTGGGCCGGGCACTCCACACTCCTCGAACCACCCAGAGCTGCCCCCCACACACATACACATCAGCAGCACTCAAGACTGCATGCCTTTGGACATGTGGCTTCCGCTGCCTGGATTGCCCTTTTGGGTTTAAACCTCTCACTACCACCTTCCAGCCTGAGAAATTCCTATTCAGTCCCCTACGTGTAGGTCCAATGAGACCTCTTTTACAATCTTATTTCTGGCTTCCTTTCTGTTGGGTAAGTTGGCCACCCATTTACGAGTCATCAGCCCCTACCTGGTTGCTTCCTTTTATCCTACTCTATTTTTTTTTTCTTTTTATCCTCAAGAACTTGTTACCTTCAAGCATACTATGTGATTTGGTTATTTATTAAGTCTTTCTGTCTGTCTGCCTCTGCTAGAATGCACACTCCGCTAGGGCAGGGACCTTTGCTGATTTTCTTCACTGTTCTGTATCCCAAGCACCCAGAACAGAATCTGACACATATAAGTGCACAGGAGATTCTGAAAGCATTAATTAAGGGAACATTGTTCTGACACTGAGGCCACAGAGATGAAACACAGTCCCTAGTCTAGGAGAAAGAAAAGTGAACTTCAGCATTACAGTGTGCAGGCTGGGAAGTGCAGTGATGGTGGTATGTGCTGGGTGAGATGAGAACACAGATAAGGGGCAGCCAATGAAGCAGGGGCCTGGCAGGTGTAGATGAAAGCTGCAGACAGGAAAGGCTTAGGAAAGGCTTCATCCAGTGGGTGATACATAAAGAGAGCCTTGACAGCCACATGCAAGTTCACCAAGTTCAGAAGGAGGTGGGGAGAATCTTTGCAGTTGAGAAATTACAAGTCATTTTTTATAGCTTGATCTTAGGGTGCATATAGGAGTAGGATATAAGGCCAAAGAAGTAATAATTGTGGAGAAGAGACACAGAGCGTTCAAACATAAAGAACCCCATCTTTGCCTCACATTCAAAGGCAACTAGGTTGTTTATACCTTCAAAACAACTATGTTTCAGAAGCACCCTTTTTCTGCAGGGAAAAATTGCCCGACATTATTAATTCTGAAGTTAATAGAGAGGAAAATAGCCTGGAGTCTGGGCATTTCACCTCCATCTCCTGAGACTTTAGAAGAAAATTCTAGAGTGTACACCTTGAAATATTAATCCTGCTCATTCACAGAGCTTCCGGATCAGCAGAAATTTGATATATTTTTCTTTATTAAGTCTTTTCTTTTGCCCTGTCAGAGTTTGAAAAGAATTTTTGTAGCTAGAGTATATCTAGTTACAGATGAGTTGTGGTGCTTGGCTTCATTTCAAGAGAGTAATATTTTTATTCTTTGAGTGGCTCAGTGTTTTAAAACATCCAATGAGTATCAAGCACTGTGCTAGGCCCTTTGCTACAAAGGCTAATAACGTAGGGTAACAACTTTTAAGGCGTTCATAGACTGGTAGGGATAGGTGGACTTACAATATTGTAGAGATCAAATATGGAAGTTTGTGTGAGATACAGAGGTCAGACAAAGAAGAGAGGGCTTTTTTTTCTCTAGGGAGAGAGTGAGGGGAAGTGAGCATACAAGATTTCTCAAAAGAGATGATGCTTGATCAGTTTTGAAAGTTAGTGTGTGTTCATCAGTGGACATTGGACAATGGACATTCACGGCAAATGGAGAAGCATAAACAAAGGCTTGAGGATATGAAATAGGCTGGCAAGTTCAGGGAAATACAAACAGTTCAATATATCTGAACCTGGGCTGTGTGTGTGTGTGTGTGTGTGTGTGTGTGTGTAAGTTTTATAGTCAATGAGGCATATGATTCTTTATATGCCCTGGGAAGGACTTGGGGTTTCATTCAGTAGGCCAATGTTTCTCAAAATGTGATCCAAGGAACACCAGTCTTGGAATTTTCTGAGCTTCCTCATTAAAATGCAAATCCCTGGGCTCTAATGATTCAGAATCTTAAGAAGAATGATGGTTGATGTTGGAAAAACCCAAGAATCTGAAAAGCTCTCTAGGTGATTCCTATGTACAATAAAGTTTGAGGACTGCTATTATACGTATGTTGATCATTCATTCTCATGGCATATGATACAGTGGGAGACATTCAAAGGTTATAAACAAAGGACAATCAGACTTGTTTTCAGAAAGATTTTGTTGTTGTTGTTGTTAAGTAGTATCATGGAAGATCCTAAACACAGGAGCTTACATGTACTAAGCATGTGAAATCAGTGACTCAAGCAGGCCAATTGTAACAACAGGGAATAGTAGGACCTGTGGCAAACCCAGGAACATAAACCTTGGTTAAAGGTTCAGCCAAGGTGCAGTTTCAGTCAGTTGTTGACAAGTAGGAATTTTAACCCAATGCTGTCAGACTGTTCACTTTTCAAATAAACTGGATCACCTGTATTTTAATGTAAAATCCCCTAGTGTTTAAATGGCAACTATATCACAATAAGGTCCTTAACTGCAAGGAGCTGAAACTGATTCTAGGTGAAAAGGAAGGAAATGTTTTTTTGAAAAAGATATTTAACACAGTAAAGCCACTTTGGAAAATACCTTGTGTTCCAACAAACCTCTTCCCTAGATATATACCTAACTGAAATGTGTAGGTATGTTTCCCAAAAGACACCTACTAGGATATTCATAGTAGCTCTATGAATCTAACAAAAGATGGATATTACTCCAATGCCCACTAACACTAGAAAGGCTATAAGAGTGTAATATGTTTACACAATGGGATAGTACGTACAGTGAAAATGAATGATCTGCAACCACGTGCAGCAATATGGATAAATCTTACAAACATAATGTTGAGGAAAGAAGCCAGAAACCAAGAGTACATATGGTGTGATTCCATTTATATTTAGCACAGAAACAGGCAAAACTAATCCATGCTGCCTCAAGTCAGAGTAGTGGTTACCCTTGGGAAAGAGTGTTGTTATTGGAGGGAACACAACAGGTTGAG
Source organism: Panthera uncia (assembly GCF_023721935.1). NCBI lineage: Eukaryota > Metazoa > Chordata > Mammalia > Carnivora > Felidae > Panthera > Panthera uncia. Next base: position 26,865,789 of record NC_064808.1, on the reverse strand, counting down.
GTTCTCAAAATATTGTCTTTTTATCTGATTCTGGATACACTGGTATGTTCAGTTTGTGAAGATTTATTGGGCCATACATGTATGATATGTGCAGGGGGGTCCCTAGCATATTTATTTTCCAACACCTTCCTCCTCTGCATGACAAAATAATTTTTAATAATGGTCATGAAATAAAACTAAAATAATAATGTCTATAAAAGAAACATAGACCATGAAACCTTTTGAAGTTAAATTTTATGTATGTTTGTGGGGGGGGTATATGGGTGTATATGCACATACACATTTTATATAAATTTTTAAATAATTGTGATACTGTGATTTATAATAAGAAATACATGTCTTGGTCTTCACCTTCCCTTCTGGCACAGAGCTTCTAAAACTCTAGGAATTTCCCTTGATTAGAGGGATAAAGGTATCTCTTGTTACATTAATGAGGTGGCCCAGTGGCTAAGGGCTGGTTGCTCAGAGAAGAAACCAAGTGATTAGATTGGAACTTCAGTGCCTCCACCCCCCTCACCTTCTGGGAGAGGAGAGGGGCTGGAGATTGAGTTAAATAACCAATGGCCAGTGGTGTAATCAATCTTGACTTTGTAATGAAGCTTCCAAAAAACCCCAAAAGGACTGTGTTCAGAGAGCTTCCGGGTTGATAAACACCCGGTGATGCTTGGAGAGTGTACCTTGCCCTATGCACGTCTTCATCTGGCTGCTCCTGAGTTATATTCTTTTATACTAAACCAGTGATGTGGTAAGTAAAATGTGTCTCTGAGTTCTGTGAACCTCTGTAGCAAATTGATCAAACCTGAGGAGGTGGCCCCTGGAAACTCCAGTCTTATGGCTGGTTCCTCAGCAGCATAGGTGGCAACTTGGACTTGGAATTGGCATCTGGGGGGGGGAGGGCAGTCCTATGGGACTGAGCTCTTAACCTGAGGAATCTGATGCTGTCTCTGGGTAGGTGATTGGTGTCCAAGAATTGCTTGTTGGTATGGGGAAACCACACCCTCCACACACACACACACACACACACACACACACACACACCACACCACACCCCACACCACACACACTGGAAATTGCTATCTGAATTCCATTAATAATTAATAATTTTTTCAAAAGAAATTTCAGTTTTAAAGATATTCAAATTCAGTAAAATACATTATGTATAAAGTAATATTTGGAAAGTAAAAATTTTTATGAAAGTATCCTGCAGTTCCCTTGGTTTTACAATTCAAATTTTGAATACAAAATAAAACTTGCAGTATTCATCTAGATTGACAAGATTGAAGTGATTTAAGTTCTGTTTCTTTGTCTTTACTATCACCACACTGTCAGTTGGTTTTTTTCAAACCCCTTACTTAAACACAGAAATATGTAGGACCCCAGGGGTTAGAAACACAATCTATGTGGACAGCCAGCTCAAAAGATTTCAGAACTTTAAGAGTTACTTTTGAGATGTACACACATAGCTGAGTTCACATGTGTCAGGGCTCAACTGTATAATTGGATGACATCCCAGTTAAATTCTTTATAGACTATAATGCTTATTAAAAGATAAGAAATAGGGATGCCTGGGTGACTTAGTCGATTAAGTGTCCGACTCTTGATTTCACTCAGGTAGTGATCTTGATTCGTGAAATCAAGTCCTGCTTCAGGCTCTGTGCTGACAGTGCAGAGCCTGCTTGGGGTTCTCTCTCTCTCCCCCTCTCCCTTCTCCCACACACACACGTGCTCCTGTTCTCTCTCTCTCTCTCTCAAAATAAATAAACATTAAAAAAGATAAGAAAAGTGTGCTAATTTGATTCTCATATATATGATATATACATATGATATATATGTATTTAACATATTAGCATCAGAATAATATGTGAATGTGTTTATATATAAATTAATAGTTAGTTATAAGTATATAAGATAGCATTGGTTTCCACAGGCTACTACATGTAAAATATATATTTTATATATTTAAAAATATTCTGTAGGCAGAATATTTATATATATATTTAATTGAGTAGTAACTGCACTGTTGTTTAAAACTTAACCATCATCTTGGGGTGCCTGGGTGGCGCGGTCGGTTAAGCGTCCGACTTCAGCCGGGTCACGATCTCGCGGTCCATGAGTTCGAGCCCCGCGTCAGGCTCTGGGCTGATGGCTCGGAGCCTGGAGCCTGTTTCCGATTCTGTGTCTCCCTCTCTCTCTGCCCCTCCCCCGTTCATGCTCTGTCTTTCTCTGTCCCAAAAATAAATAAAAAACGTTGAAAAAAAAATTAAAAAATAAATAAAAAAATAAAACTTAACCATCAAAAGATTTTTTAAGAAAGGACTATTCTATCCTTGACATTATTTAGAAGTAATTGTGCATGGTGGTAACAAAAAACAGAATCAGCTTTATTATTGTTTTTAAATGATCTACAGACGATGCACCTCCTTACTGTTTGCACCTGGGGGTAGATTGCTCCCACTACCCCACCCTTGGTGTGCCACCAAATATGTGTCCTTTCCTTATGCATATTACATTTCAATAAAAAAGTAAAAAGAAATCAAAGGGATATCTGGGGCAGCTGACAGAAATGTTGAGTGCACTGGACAAATGGGCTTGAGACACCCCAGACTACATGGCCCACCTGGCCTATCAAAGCCATTACTGCTGCTGCTGCCCCAGGGAACATATGAGGACATGCCACTGGCCAAGCTGCCCTGAAAGCTAGAGCCCTCGGCCGCCACCTTTGCCCAGCAAAGAGATTATGCACAGTTTTCTTCTTGAAGTTGTTCGTTTGCAAATATTAGCTTCAAGTGGGTCTATTTAACTGATGGAGCCTAAGGTCAAATGTTGGGGAATTTGTTTCCTGAATTCCCCCTCAGGGGAGATGGCAATCAGAAGGCTGGAAATCACAAGGATGTCCAAAAAGTGATAAATAGCCAAAAAATATGAGAAAGTCCACTACAACATATTTCTTAGCTATTTAATATCGATACATCCTTGTTCTATACTAAATAACAACACATGAACAATCACAATAAAATTCTCCTAAGGAATATAATGCAAATATCTCTCATGCAAATAAACATGCTACCTCTCTGTCCAAAAGGGATAGAATCTTAAAACAAAACAAAACAAAACAAAACAGCAACAACAAAATTTCATCAAAGTACTGCATACAGTTCAGAATCTTAGCTCTGGATGATGTTCAGTTCCAGATGTGTCTCCTCAGGGCCCAGTGACCTTAGGACTAAAAGATATGGTGACTGCCTCCAATGCACTGAATATGCCATAGGGAAAGATCAGGATTTTGGTAACAACTTCATTTCAGGAAAGATGGGAATGGGAAACATACGGCAGTCAGAGCAAATATCAAACACTGTATCTGGCAGTGAGATTGAGGACTTTTTTGCCTTGGTGGTGGTAGAAGATCTTGGTTAGTACATCTAATAGCCTCTTTTCTGCCTTCTGGAGAAATCCTAGCCCATTATTATCCATGACATCATGTGAGAAGAGCTTTGGAAAGGACACCTTCCCTTGGGGTTTCACAGAACTTCATAGCACACTTCTATCTAGTAGGTGTGAGTTTAAGGGCCTGGGGTGGCCTTAGGGGCTCAACAATTAGAGGCTGTTGCCAGACAAGTCTGGAGTTTCTTTGGCAATATACTGTTGTGAAACGGTTTTCTTTGGGGTCCTTGCATCTGACACGTCTTGTATGCAGAAGCACCGATGGCCTTTACTTTTCAACTATCTCTTCAAGGATGTTTGTGTAGAAAACAGCCATGGAAGAAAGCAATAGTGTTTCCCTCCAGAACAAAGTTCAAGCATGCTTACAGTCCCCTATAAAATATTTGGGTTCCTTAGGCTTGGGGCTCCTTTCCTGTGACATGCACATCTGACCTGGGCCCATCCATTAGTCTGAATTTGTAATGCCCCCGATTTCGAATCCGAGAGACCACCAAGGAGCCGATACCGATGCAAACGCACGAGGGTTTATTTGCAAGCTCGAGCTTGGGCCCAAGTATACCCGACACAGCGGAGCAGGGACTTGGACCCCTAGGTTAAAAGGCATAGCAGTTTTATAGGGGCCAGTGGCCAATGAGATTGTAACACACACAGAAAGTTGCATAGTCATGTCAGTCCACACGCAGGTGGCCAATTGAATTACAATTTACCCTATAGTAACTGTTTGAACTAGCCTATCACTCTGGTCAGAATTGGCACGCAAGTTTGGCGGGCAAAAGGCAGGGTTTACATTCTTTGGTGGTTAGGGGTTCCGCATTCCTAAATGAGCTGGTTTCCAGTAAGGGTGTCCTCAGCGGCTTGACTAGGGTGGGGGAGTGTCTTAAGCAATAAGCAGGTCATGTGGGGGTTATACATGAGATGGTGGGTGTAGCACAAAATGGAGTTAGTCTTGCTCTGCTTGTCCAGGGGTAGGGGATTTTTGATAAATTCCTTGGGTCCCACAAATTCACTCCTATCCTTTAGATCTTTGCTGAAAATGGCAAGACGTAACCAGAATATGTCAACATGAATTATAGCTACTCTTTTCTCTAACACAACAACAACATAAAATACCAGGGTTTATGTCCCAAGGAACAAAAGGAGAGAGTTCTCCATGAAGAATGTTTCGACATCATGTAATAAGGCTCCTGCTCTTTCTAGCCTGCAAAATCTGTGTCCTCATTGTCAAAGCCTTCTTTCTGTAAGCCATTACCATATTTTAGGTTCTCTTAGTTGAAGCACTCTACTTCTGATACCAAATCTGTTGGTATCTGTTGGGTTAGATTGGCTCCAAGTAATAAACTAAAACGGCCATATAATGGCTTAGACACATAAAGGGTGAATTTCACTCACGAAACTAGAAATCTAGAGGTAATTTTCCCAGGGCTGAAACAGTGGCTCCATAATGAATCAGAACCCCGGTTTCCTCTAGCTGTCTCACCCAGCCTTTTTGGCATGTGGAATTCATCCTTGACTTGTCACCTTGGGGTTGCAAAGTGGTTGCTCTGCCTTCAGCTACATGTCTATAACCAAGGTAGCAAGAAGGCGAAAAACAAAAAGATAAAGGCTCCTGCTAGTTAGGTATGCCTCCATTTAAAGAGCTTTTGAGAAAGTCCCACATAGTAACTTTCATCTCATCTTATCAGCCGAAAGATGTCACATGCCCCCCTCCTCACCCCGAGCTGCACATAGTAGCTGGAAAACAAAATTCTGTAGGTGGCCATGATGTCATCTAAAGCAGGGTTCTGCTAGTAAAGTAAAAAGAGAAAACAAATATTGGATAAGTTACCAGCAGTGTCTGCCACAGCAATTTATTGAAGAAAATTTAATGCTATATAGGACAAAATATATCTTAAGCTATATCTATTCTGCAGACTCTCTTGAGTACAATCTTATGAGTGGCAAGACAATGAAATGGATATAGGGAGAAAGGAGATGCCTTCGATAATCTAGACAAGATATAATAAGGGTCTGACTAGAGATGTAAATAAAAAGGATAGAAAAGCTGTTCAGAATTGGGGGAGAGCATCCATCCGTAGGCCTGATGTTTCCTTCCAAGTGAAGAGAACTCTACAAAGGGTCCCCTTTGACACTCTGGTCTCTGCATATCTTCATGTCCCTCTGCCCAATGAGGAGTGGAGTGATTTTTCTCTGATCAGTGCATGTGGAAAGAACAAGAGGCTCATTTCACATCTCCTGTTTTCCACTTGGGTGTGGGCCCCCTGTGACATGCAACATTGTGCTGGGAAATGGGAGGTTTCTTTCCCCACTGGTCCTGCATAGTAAGGAACCAATCTACCACTGCTTATTTTTCCTCTTGGGCAAGCTGGCCACAAGAGCGTAAGTTCAATGCTCCCCCGTGGTGTAAGTCTTAGCATGTCTGAGGCCTCCCTATTTGGCCTTGCCTGCAGCCAGGTGGGTAAATCTGCCTAATTCTAGAGTTAAGGTTTACCCAAAATATTTAGTTAACAGGTCAAAAGCCATAGGACCTGCCTCTATCAGGAATGAAGATGCTGTTTGGTCCCCTATCTGCCTCTCCTGTGCATTATTTATTTCTTTTTAAAAAACAACTCTGTTGATATAATTCACATACCATATAATTCACCCATGTAAAGTATATATTTCAATGGGTTTTAGCATATATATTCACAGAGTTGTGCAGCCAATATGATAATTTGGGAACACTTCCATCACCCCACAAAGAAACATTTACCTTTAGTTATCACTCCCCATTCTCCCCCTACCCCTACCAAGGAGTCATACAATATGTGCTGTTTCTGGTTTCTTTCACTTAGCATAAGATTTTCAATGTATATTCATGTTGGAGCATGTATCAGTCATTCATTCCTTGTTACTGCCAAATAATGTTCCATTGTATAACACATTTGGTTTATCCATTCATCAGCTGATGATTGTTTGGCTATTATGAATGTTTTTGGTATTACAAATAATGCTGCCATGAACATTTGTAGACATGTTTTCATATGGACATACATTTTCAATTCTTGGCATACATACCTAGGAGTGGAATTGTTAAGTCCTATGATAACTCTTTGTTTAGCCTTTTTTTTTTTAATGAAATTGCCAGACTGTTTTCCAAAATGGCTGTGCCATTTTACATTCTCAGTGTATAAGAGTTCCAAATTCTCTATATCCTCATCAACCCTTGTTACTATCTTTTTTATCTTAGCCATTCTAGTGGATGTGCAAGGATATCTCATTTTGGTTTTGATTTGCATTTACCAGATGGATAATGAATGCTCTTTTGTTCACCTGGTTGGTGGTTACATGTGTATGTTCACTGGGATAATTCATCACAATGTGCACTTATGAATGGTATATTTTTCTGAGCATAATATACTTCAATTCATAAGTTTATTTAAAAGTACATATTCCACATCAGGTAAGGACTTCTTACATTTTGTTTTAAAAATGAAATCATAGCCAACCAACAAAAAAAGAAGAGATAAGAGCAGTGGGTTTTAAGTGAGAAAGACTCGGATAGGAATCCATGCTGGTTGATGCTGTGTCTCCTGGAAAAACTTCCTAACTCCTCTGGACCTCTGTTACTTCATCTTTAAATAATTTTGTTAATGATAATACTCCACAGGGTTGTGTTTAGTGTGGTTCATGTAGGAGCTCAAAATAAAAAGGTTTTTCTGGAAACATAACACTTAATCGCTCATAAAGCTAATCTTACATTTGCATTGTTTGTAGCTGATAAACCTCTTGACTAGTGAGTGCATTTTTCCCCCTCTGGTATAGACATGTCTTTCTGAAGTCATCAAGAAACATAAATGATGAATGTGTTTTCCTTAGAAACAGATTTATGAAAGTTTCGATAATTGGCTATGTCATGTGAAGTGAAGAAGTTAACCTCATGAGTTTTCTCTTACTACAAACACTAATGGGAAGATTAATGTTTTCTAATGGTCAAAGTGTTTGAGATTTAAGGCATTTTATTTGTTTTATTGTTCAATCTACAGCTCAGGTGCAATATGTTCCAGCAAGTCACCACTCAACTGGCTTAAAAGATTGTTTCACCTATAAAGTCACTATAATCATACATTGCATCACTAGCATAAAATTTAATTATTAGCTGTAAATCTCCGAGATCCTAAGTTGATAGTTGCTTTGTAAATTCAGTGTTACACCACAACAGCACTAGAAGAGATTCCAAGATTCCCACCATAAATACACATTATAAAAATTTGTTAACTTGCGCTTATATAAACTTTTTAGTTACAAAATTATGGCTTTGGATTTTTTATTTTTCTCTCTGTGTCAATCAGGACTAGGTTCAGCTGCATGTAAGAGAAATCCAATATAATGGAGGATTAAATAAGTTGGAGGTTTATTTTTCTCTTAAGTAAAACAAGTCCAGAGGTAGGCAGTCATGAGCAGGCACCACATCTTCCTGATGTTATGGGGGATATGGACTCCTTGCATCTTTACTTTCCATCATCATGGCTTCCATCATTAAGGCCACATCATGGTTTTAGTTTGTTTACTGCAGCTCCCACCATCAAGTTCATGTTTTAGGCAGCAAGAAGGAGAAAGGGGTAAGGGTAAAAGAATCAGCTTCCAGGCCAAGTTTGCTCCTTTATTAGGGCTTTCCAAAAAGGTCTTCTCAAAATTCCCACTTATATCTCATTAGCTATCCCTAGCCATAATAAGGCTGATGCGCTTTAGTTGCATAAAAGGGTACATTGCAGCGCCTATGCTATAGGGGGGAGGCCTTTACTACCAAAGAATAAGAAAATGGATAGCAGGTTGACAATAAGTAGTCTCTGCCACACTTCTTTTTATTTTTTTAACTCTTTTCCCTGTCTTTCTAGAATGTTATAATCATCTATTTTTCATTCAAGACTAAAATTTAAAGCAAGTATCAGATTAGTTAAATCCGTTTAGTTACCTTTTATAGTATCATTCACTAATGTAATAAATATTTATTGAATTTTCTTTGTATCTGACACTTTGATAAGTGAAGAGATGCAAGAATGAACACATCTCACCTCCTTAGAGGTCATTGTACATTGATTCAGTAAAAGGATGATGATTATTAATTTAAATGATGCCCATTTCAAATGGGTTACCCTTTATAATATATCATTACTATTTAGGTAATCAACTACATGTACTATTTTAACATAAAAAATATACTTTCCCTTATGAGATGAATAATTCCATAGTGTTGAGATTCCTGATACAGACTTGAAGAAAAATTTTAGGTATCAATATGCAAAGCATTCTCCTTACAGAAAAATTATAGTTTTGGCCCAATAATAAAATTTCAAGTGAATATACTAATATGGCTATTGCAAATAGAATAATTAAAAATATAACTCAAACCATGCTTTCCAGAATGTTTAATCAGAAAGAACAAAGAGATGGCACTAGAGGGAAAGCAGATAAACAATAAAGAAAAATTATAAATAATTGGTTGTATTTTTTTAAGTAAAAAATAAGCTAGGAGAATATTGTCTTGCAGAAGATTGGAGTCTTGTTCAGCTTCTTGGCAATTCATTTTTTGAAAGTTCTTAAGTATGCTTTTAAGAAACTCTGAAGAATATGGTAATGCAAGCTGGTGAAGCCACTCTGGAAAACAGTATGGAGGTTCCTCAAAAAACTAAAAATAGAACTACCCTATGACCCAGCAATTGCACTACTAGGTATTTATCCAAGGGATACAGGTGTGCTGTTTTGAAGGGACACATGCACCCCCGTGTTTATAGCAGCACTACCAACAATAGCCAAAGTATGGAAGTAGCCCAAATGTCCATCGATGGATGAATGGATAAAGAAAATGTGGTATATATATATACAATGGAGTATTACTCAGCAATCAAAAAGAATGAAATCTTGCCATTTGCAACTACGTGGATGGAACTGGAGGGTATTATGCTAAGTGAAATTAGTCAGAGAAAGACAAAAATCATATGACTTTACTCATATGAGGACTTTAAGAGACAAAACAGATGAACATAAGGGAAGGGAAACAAAAATAATATAAAAACAGGGAGGGTGACAAAGCGTAAGAGACTCATAAATATGGAGAACAAACAGAGGGTTAGTGGAGGGGTTGTGGGAGGGGGGATGGGCTAAATGGTAAGGGGCATTAAGGAATCTACTCCTGAAATCATTGTTGCACTATATGCTAACTAATTTGGATGAAAATTAAAAACAATAAAATTTAAAAAAATTAAAGAAAGAGATGCAAACCAGAAAGAAAAAAAAAAAAAGAAACTCTGAAGAATATGATATAATAATAACATGTTGTTATTGTGGTGGTATAAATGACAACTCTTATTTTGTTGCCTTTGACACACTAGTGACTTGTATTTTATTTTGGGCATAGGATCAAGTTGAAATCAGCCAGCTGCAATTTGCACCAGCTGCAAATTTCTTCAATTTGCTCCAAATTTCTTTACCTTAAATATTTGGAACATATGGAACATGTCATAGATAGAAAAATAGACAATATTTCTTGTACCCCTTGTCTAGGTTAAGGAGACTTAGGTGAAAAAGAAAAAAAAAGTCCATAAATACTTATTTTATTGAACAAAAATAAAGCTAAAAATTTTTCAATTCCTTTAAAAATTAATTTGACCTGAGATATAATTTTTTAGGTTTATTTATTTATTTTGAGAGAAAGAGAAAGAGGAAGAAGAAGAAGAAGAAGAAGAAGAAGAAGAAGAAGGAGAAGAAGAAGAAAGAGAGAGGATGAGTGGGAGAGGGGCAGAGAGAGAGGGAGGGAGAGAATCCCAAGCAGGCTCCTCACTGTTGGTGCAGAGCCTGACACAGGGCTCCATCTTGCCACTGTGAGATCATGACCTGAGCTGAAATCAAGGGTCAGATGCTTAACTTACTGAGCCACCCAGGCACCCATGACCTGAGATATTATTTTTAAGTGACTATAAAGCATAGGAATATAAAATATATACTTTTCTCATGACGCTGGTTTTTATCACCCACTTGAAAGTAGTTCTCCTACCCAGTAGCTATTAGGAATGGAACCTAATTTCTTGTTTTGAAAATTAGCGGGCGGGGCGGGGGGGGGGGCGGTGGGCACCTGGGTGGCTCAGTCGGTTAAGCGTCTGACTTCAGCTCAGGACATGATATCACAGTTCATGGGTTTGAGCCCCGTGCAGGGCTCTGTGCTGACAGCTCAGAGTCTGGAGCCCACTTCAGATTCTGTGTCTCCCTCTCTCTGCCCTTCCCCTGCTCACAATCTCTCTCTCTCTCTCTCTCTCTCTCTCTCTCAAAAATAAACAGTAAAAAATATATTTTGAAAATTAGGAGAAATGTTTAGAAAAAATGGATTTCAAGCTGAGGCACATAAGCATCCTATCCCCATTCAAGATAGTTTATTTTTATTCTTTCTGGTATCCCAAGTACTAAACAGTACCTGGCACATAATTCAGATAAATATGTATGAATGAATGAGTGAGTGAAAGGTTAAAGTTTCAAATAATTTTGTCCATATCCTTCCACCATCTCCCTTTCAAGAACTTCCATTGAAAGGATGTTCTTTTACTTCACAAGGACTGTAGAATGAAGAAAAGTAACAAAAAGGATAAGACTTTTAAATGTTTGGTGAAATGGTACGTGTATTCTTAGTACTTCTTAGTCTGCATTCTTAGAACTTTGCTATAATAAGGTGTCTTTGGCAGGGAGGAACTCAGGTATTGTTCCTTCAGGACGAACCGATATCTACTGACTGCCTGCTGGGTGCTGGGCACTGAGGTGGCTACAAGGAATGCAGTGTAAACATGACACATAATTTCCCTGCCTTCAGGTTCAGTGTCTACATCATCAAGGATATTCCATGCAAGAATGAATCCTTTTAAGTTTGGTCTAGCCAAATGTTTTCTGCACTTCAGCCCTCCTTTTTTTTTTCTCCTTCACCTGCCGTTTTAAAATATTGAGATATAGGGGCGCCTGGGTGGCTCAGTCGGTTGGGCGGCCGACTTCGGCTCAGGTCATGATCTTGCGGTCTGTGGGTTCGGGCCCCGCGTCGGGCTCTGTGCTGACGGCTCGGAGCCTGGAGCCTGTTTCGGATTCTGTGTCTCCCTCTCTCTGACCCTCCCCCGTTCATGCTCTGTCTCTCTCTGTCTCAAAAATAAATAAACGTTAAAAAAATTTTAAAAAAATATTGAGATATAATCATGATATCAGCAAACTGCACATTTTTCAAGTGTGCAACTTGGTAAATCTTGTATATGCTTACAACCATGACACAATCACTACAATCGAGAGAATGAACATAACCATAATCCCCCAAAGCTTCCTTATGCCCTTTGGTAATTCTTCTCTTCCTCTCCTTGCCTAGTCTGCCACACCCAGGCAATAATAATCTACAGTGCTGCCACTTTAGTTTGTGTTATCTAGAATTTTATATAAATGGAATCACATAGTCTGGCTTCTTTCATGTAGCACACTTATTCTTAGATTCATCCATGTTGTATATATCAATAGTTCATTTTTTTCTAATTGCAGAGTAGTTTTCTGTTACATCAATATATAATAATTTTTTTAATCTATTCAGCTGTTTAGGAACATTTATGTTGTTCCCCATTTTTGGTTGTTACATGTAATACTGCTGCCTTTTTGGAAACTAACTCCCCAAAAAGCTAAACATAGGGGCACCCAGGTGGCTCAGTCAGTAAGCATCCAGCTCAGGTCGTGATCTCATGGTTTGTGGGTTCAAGCCCTGCAGAGGGCTCTGTGATGACAGCTTAGAGCCTGGAGCTGTTTTGAGTTCTGTGTCTCCCTCTCTCTGTCCTTCCCCCACTTGCACTCTGTCTCTCTCTGTCTCTCTCTCTCTCTCAAAAATACACATTTAAAAAATTAAAACAAAAAAAAACTAAACTAAATATAATTACCATATAACCTAGCGTTCCACTCCTAGGTATTTTCCCAAGACAGATACAAACATACATCCACAAATATTCTTGTGCATGAGTGTTCATAGAAGCATTATTCATAATGGCCAAAAAATGCAAACACCTAAATATGCATCCCCTGATAAACAGAGAAACAAAATATGGTATATTCATAACAATGACATATTGTTAAACAATAAAAAGCAATGAATGACTGATACATACTACCACTTTGAAAGCATTATGCTAAAAGAAAGAAGCCAGATATATGGCACAGAAGGCCATATATCACATGATTCCATTTTATGAAATGCCCAAAACAGACAAATTCAGAGACAGAGAATAGAGTGGTAGTTGCCAAGGGCAATTGTTCCAGCACCGTTTGCTTAAAAGACTAAAATGCCTTTGCATCTTTGTCAAAAGTCAATTGACCATGTGTGAGTCTGTTTCTATGTTCTCTATTCTTTTCCTTTCATCTATTTGTCTATCTTGATGTTAATACTACACTGTCTTGATTACTCTTACCATTCTGCATTCGTATCAGCAAGTCATTAGAGTTCAAGTTGCTGCTTCACATCCTTATAGAGCTTGGTATTTTCAGTTTTTTTCTTTTAACTAGCTATTATAGTAAGTATGTAGCAGTATCTCCTCATGTTTTTAATTTGCATTGAAATTGGGTTGTTCTTTTACTTATTGATCCTCCCATCATTAAAAAAAAATTAATTTCCCTTGTTTCCTAAAAAATTACCAGCTCTGGTGGGTGGCCTCTTTGTGTTTTCTTGCATTTTCAAGTAAGAGGATAATTTGCCCCAGAATAACGGAAGGCACTGGCTTGAATTCAGGACAAAACTTTGGAGTCACCTTGAATTTCTCTTTCTCTCACACCCCACATCTGATCTGTCATTAAATCTTACCAGTTTTATCACTAAAACATTTAGAATTCAGTTTCTCACCACCACTGCACCATTTTCTCTCACTCCACTTTCTGTAATAACTTCCTAACTGGCATCACTACTTTGACCCTGGTCCAACTTACCTCAAATTGCCATACACCTGCCAGAGTGATCCTTTACAAAAAACGTTAAGTTTGCTCAAAACATCTCAAAGGCTTGTCAATTCACTAAGAGTCAAAGCCAAAATTCTTGTTATGGCCAAGGAGACCATGACCTGGCCATGGCTATTTCATTTGTTCTCTCCTCTCCTCCGAGATCCAGCCCACCTGCCTGCTTGCCCCTACCTTGCATCCCTTCCTTGCCGTTCTTATGAATGAAACGCTTTCCTGCAGGAAAGTTTCTTCATTCATACTTTGCTCATTTCCTTCAGTTCTCAATATGAATTGAGCAATTTTCTTCCATCACTCTATCTAAAAAGGCATGCACACACCTCGTTACACACACCACCCTTTTTCCCTACTTTGTTTTTTCTTCCCCTCCCCCTTCTACTTTTACCTTGTTGGTAGTGCTAGTTAACGTGTTACAGGAATTACGTATTTAGTAATAGTTAATACATTCAGTGCTCACTATGTTTTAAGTGCTTTATATATTAAGTTACTTAATCCTCACAACACCATAAGTACTTAATTGTTCTTTAATTTTTTTAATGTTTTGTTTATTTTGAGAGAGAGAGAGCACGAGCAGAGGAGAGGCGGAGAGAGGGGGGGAGAGAGAGAGAATCCCAAGCAGGTTCCATACTGTCAGTGCAGAGCCTGATGCAGGGCTCTAACTCAGGAACCTGAGCTGAAATCAGAAGTCAGATGCTTAACCTATTGAGTCAGACGCTTAACCTATTGAGCCATCCAGGAGCCGCAGTACTTAATTGTTCTCATTTTTCCAAAAGGAATCTGAAAACACAGGTTTTCAAATGTTAAGCAATTGCCCCAAATCATACGTACGTGAAATGGTGCAGCAGGGGATTCCATCCCTAGGAATTCTACTCTGGAGGCCATGAGGTAAAATACGATGCCATCCAGGGCTGCCTTTCTAATTACTTTGAAATGTTTACGTTCTGGGCGCCCGCTGGAATGTAAGCTGCATGAGGGCGCTTCTTTTGGAAGCTACTGTTTATCCCCAGCTTAGAGAACACAGCCTGCTAGCAAGTCCCTCAATACGCTCTGAAAAGTGGGATAAATTTTAACTCGAAAAAAACTGTCGGGCTCGGCAAAAAAACTTAAAACTTGAAGCCTCTTTAGGACTGCCAAGAGCCAAGTCTTGGTGGCTGGAGGGAGCAAAACGCGAGGCACCCTTCAGTGAGGTCTGGGAGACTGGCTGGCAGAGGGGAGTGGCTGCAAAAGAACGACTATTTTGAGCACAAGTTTTATTGACCGAATAGATTTCAAAAAGGAGATGCGCTAAGGCGCAAGAGGGAGTTAACGCGAAGGGTAACAGGCGACACCATCCTAGAGGTTAGAAGCAAGGGCGCCCGGACGAAGACCGCGGGAGCGTGCCTATTAAACCCGCCCCAACGCGACTGCTTCGCCCCCAGAGTGCCGTGGGATTGGCCCCGTAGCCCCGCCCATTCGGGTGATCCCGCCTCACAAGATCAGCGCAGGGTAACCCGGAAGCGGTTGTGAGGCGCCTCAGCGCGCTGCAGTTCCCTTTTCCGGTCGGCGTGGTTTTGTGAGCGGAGCCACCGCGGTGCCTGGGCCTTCACCATGAGCGTCCCGGCCTTCATTGATATCAGTGAGGAAGATCAGGTGTGCTCCCGGGCCGCGACTGCCGTCAGGGTGGGGTTGGGGGAGTCCTCAAGGGTGTGAGGGGCTGAGTCAGGGCTGAGTCGGGGCTGAGCCGGGACCAGGCGGGTGGGACGCCGCCCCGCGGAATCGCCGCGGAGCTGAGAGCCGCACATCACATCACACACGCGAATAGGGAGGCCGTGAGGCAAGGCGCTAATTTGTGGCCTGGAGTAGCATTAGCACGCCGGCCGCCCGTTCCAGCGCGCCGGCCGCCCGTTCCAGCGCTTGGCCCGAGACTTTACACCCAGCTAGCTTCCTGGTTGGCGTCGGGACATTTCCAATCCGAGTCACTTCTGACGACACTACCTTTTGACTGACTGGGAATGGTGTCTGCTTCCGCCTCCCAAATGCAGCCACATCCGGAGTGGGAGGTGGCGAATCTTTAGACAGCGTAAGCAGTCTAGGGTAAAGTAATTTTGTACTAAAGGTGAAAATGGTTTTATTATGCGATCACAGAGGCACAGGTGACCCTACTTTTATACATAGGCCGTATCTTCTTTCGTGTGCAGGAGTGAGAGTTATGAAAACTGAAAATAGAACGTCAGTTTCACCCTCACATCTGGTGAACCATCCTAATATTTAAAAATTTCCTATTTCGGGCTTGGTCTTTTGTATGCATGGCTTAATATTTCTCAGTTTTTTTCCATAACAAAAGTTAAACTTTAGTTGGTGGGAGTTAAAATATACATGAAACGTATTTTCACTAAGTTGATTTTGTAGAACTGAAAACCGTATTCTGTGAAATCGCAAGTGTTGTTTTGTATTTTTTGCTACTCCACTTAAATGGAAATTTCGTTTCCATAGAAGAAAACGCCATTACTACCCTAAGATATCTCGTGGAATTACAGATGGGATTCCCACTCCCTCCCCCATGGTAAAAGTACATTCTCAGCCCTGAAGAGCAAAGAAAGGGGGAGAGGAGAAAAGATCTAGGGAGGGAGTTGAGCACTTAGAAAGGAAAATGTAGAAGACCATGAAAAAAACCATATATGGATATTAATGGAGTGATATTAGCAACAGATTGGCTATTAGATTACCCATAAAAAGTATTTGATTTTAACATAGGAGGGAATTTGTAGCAGGGAACAGGAAGTTCTTGTCATTGCCCACATTTCAGTTTTAAAGTGTTTCTACTTAGGTTATGCTACTCTTGTAATACAACAGTTTGACACCAGCTATTCTTTTCAGGTAGCTAATGTGATTGCTTCAGAAATTTAACTTCAAATTCTATGTTTGATTAGAGTTCAGAAATGTAGTTCAGAATTTTGTCGTTCACTTGTACTTCTCTACAGCCACTTGGAGCCGGTGAGCATGACAGATAAAAACAATAAGCTGTTGATTGAACGATTCTTAGAAAAAATTTGCTTTGTATCAACAAAGCAGAAGCTGAACGAATGCTTTTTTTTTTTTTTTTTCCCTATTTTTTTGGACAGTTTCCTTCATAGAAAACATGTTCCCCAGTGGTGTTTTTGTGTTCTGTGGTGACATTTGTTTCATGAAATCTTGTTTATAATAGCAACTCACAGGTGAAGTTACTATGTTGTTATCTGAAAGGGTAGCACCATCAGACCTACAGATAAAATGTACTTTTCTTAGGCAGCCAAACATGTTTGTGGGCTTAGAAAATGTGATACCTATACATTTACTAATGGTATTCTTTCATCTCCCTGTTTCAGTTTTTCATTTTATTATTTTAAATACCGTCTACATTCATGTTTGGCTGCCATAAATACCAAGGCCTCAAAAGAACAACTTACTAAATATTATATGCATTAGAATAGAAAATGTCTGAATACCTGAATGCGAAACTGTAGTTCTGTTTTTTAGGTCCAGAGGTGCTCTCTGATCCAGATATGTATTTTGCATTCTAAAAGATTAGTTATAAAGTAGATCCAGTTTGAAAAGTATTATATTCGGGGCGCCTGGGTGGCTCAGTCGGTTAAGCAGCCGACTTCAGCTCAGGTCATGATCTCATGGTCCGTGAGTTTGAGCCCCACTTTGGGCTCTGTGCTGACAGCTCAGAGCCTGGAACCGGTTTCAGATTCTGTGTCTCCCTCTCTCTGACCCTCCCCCGTTCATGCTCTGTCTCAAAAATAAATAAACGTTTAAAAAAAAGAAAAGTAGTATATTCAAGACACCATTCAAAGGCATCATGCTTTTATCTTTGTGTCTCCCAAAATGGTGGTCTCAGATAGGTTCTCAGACGTTTTATTGACACTTGATTACCTACTTGCCAAGGTAATGGCAAATGTCTACCTTTTTAAGATAGCTGTATTATGTAGCAATAAAATTGCATTTCTTTAAAACAAGTTGAATTTTTACCACGTCAGATTAATTCTCCTCCACATACAGAACCCTCCTCAAAACAGCTCCTCAAAAAAGAAGTTTTTTATGCACTGGAAGTTCAACAGCATATAGGTGATAGAGAAGTTCTGAAGGTGATCCATGTGGGCCATAGTGGGTTTGTGTAGTCTCTTGGTTTTGTCGAAAATCTGTGGCTCCTGTGGGGTTGTGATGAGGGCTAAGGTGGGGGAGAGGCACTTCAGCATAATAATTTAAAGTCATCATTAAGTATAGTATTTACCTCCCCCCCCTCCCCCCCGAAAAAGAATGGTTTGGGATTTTGCATTTTGGCATTGCCGGTTTTATAGATGTTTATCAGTCTTACTTGATTCAATAGGCTGCTGAACTTCGAGCTTATCTGAAATCTAAAGGAGCTGAAATTTCAGAAGAGAACGCAGAAGGTGGACTTCATGTAGATTTGGCTCAGATTATTGAGGCTTGTGATGTATGTCTGAAGGAAGATGATAAAGGTTTGTTTTTAATTTTTTGTAATATTTCTTACTGATCATAAAGGATCTACTTTTAAATTTTTCTTGTAAGTTGTATTTGTTGTAGAACTGTTAAGCCTTGTTTGTTTTTAATCTTCTCTTTGCATATACTTTCGGTTTATTCTAATCTGTATACTTATGAAGTCAGCTATATTGATAAAACATCTTTTTTACATCAGTTGTGTATTTTGAATGTTAGGTGCATACACTCAATACTGATAATTTCAGGGTGAACTGAAGAAAAATGAAGCTCTTCTTTCCTTTTTATAGGTTTATATTAATATCAAATCGGATAGGGGCACCTGGGTGGCTCTGTCAGTTAAGCATCCAGCTTTGGCTTGGATTATGATCTCAGGGTTTGTGAGTTCAAGCCCTGCGTTGGGCTCTGTGCTGACAGCTCAAAGCCTGGAGCCTTCTTCAGATTCTGGGTCTCCCTTTCTCTCTGCCCCTCCCCTACTTGTACTCTTGTCTCTCTCTCACAAAAGTAAATAAAACGTTGAAAATTTTAAATATCAAATGGGATATAATTTCAAGTAATCTAAAAGACATTTACTTAATTGGCTAGTTCCCTCTTTATTGACATAAATGGGAAATTTTGAACATTGGGAATTTTGTGATCTTTAGTTAAGGTTTGAGATTAAACTTGGTATATAGTCAGTATCTTACACTCAAAAATCGATGACTCAGGAAGTTGACAGGTTTCATTTCTTAAATAATTTTCTGTTTATATGTAAAAGTTTTTTTCAGTTGGGAAAGCATTCTAGCCTAAGACCTAACCAATAACTTCTAAATTATTGAATATTTTGTCAATAAAAATTGACGCCATATATTTGACATGTAAATCAGTCTTCTACTGGTTAAAAACCAAACCTTACATAATAATTTCTTTTTTCTTTAATAAAATGTACAAATTGCTTTCTGGATGTTAGCTATATAACAGAATTGGTTTCATTTGAATTCACATATAATATATTTTTAGCATAATGCACATTATTGAACTGTTTTACAGTAGCCAGGTCCATCTTCCTAAAGTGTCTTATGTTTAATGGTCTTTGGTGTTTTAAAACACTGGAAATATATATTTAATTAGACATGTTAAGTATGATAGCATTGCTACTGTGTTATCCATACATATATAGATGTTGAAAGTGTGATGAACAGCGTGGTATCGCTTCTATTGATCCTGGAACCGGACAAGCAAGAAGCTCTGATTGAAAGCCTATGTGAAAAGCTGGTCAAATTTCGGGAAGGTGAACGCCCGTCTCTGAGACTGCAATTGTAAGTTAAGAACTGAAAGAGGGTTGGTTTTTCAAGGGTCTCTTTTTATGTCACTATCATTTAATGGTTGAAAGCAAGAATTCTGGAATTTGGCTGTCAGCTGTGACTCTTAATTAGTGTAACCTTGGACAAGTCATTTAACCTTCTGGGCCCCATTTCCCTCCTTGTAATGTGAAGTATTAATAGTATTTGTCTTAGATTTGTCCTGAGAGCAAATAATCTCAGCTTAATCATCATAATTGCTGATCTCAAACACTTTTATTATTTGTTTGTTAACCAGGCTAAGCAACCTTTTCCATGGGATGGATAAGAATACTCCTGTAAGATATACAGTATATTGCAGCCTCATTAAAGTGGCAGCATCTTGTGGGGCCATCCAGTATATTCCAACTGAGCTGGATCAGGTAAGTTATTATGTGGAATGCTTGTTCTGCATATATGAAGTATAGATTTAATTTATAGCTAAAGTAAATAGCACATATGTATGTTCTGAAGTTATCTTTTAAATGGTGAAAGTATGTTCAGCTGTGTTCACTAAATTTCCTGCTTTTGTCAATCTTGTAGGTTAGAAAATGGATTTCTGATTGGAACCTCACCACTGAAAAGAAACATACCCTTTTAAGGCTCCTTTATGAGGCACTTGTGGATTGTAAGAAAAGGTACTCAGAATTGGTGTACTAACTTAAAACTTCACAGGCAATATAGCAGTTGAGGCTGTTTTTAAAAACAAGTAGGGTGATTTTGCTCTATTTTATTCTTCACAGAGTTGCTGTAAATGTATTTCTGTAAATTTCATCTACTAAGTTAAACATAACTGCAAAGTTTAAAAGTTTTTCCCGTCTTTCAGCTTTTTAAAAAGCAAAACTTGCTTTTGTTCCAAAAAATGGTACAGCTGTTCATCTGAAAGCTGTATATAACTTTAGACTAAGGTGTTTAATGATGCTTTGATGTCTTAGTATGGGATGTAGTGCTCCCACTTCTGTTTAATGATAGTGAGGGTTTATCAAAGTTTCCACAAAGTCTCTTAAATAAACAGTACTTCCGAGATCAAATTTTGCAATAGACTCTACTAAATGAGTACCTATTTAAATGGCTTCTGCAAGGTCTTGGGTTTCTAAGGCTTGTAATTCAGCCTAGCTAATTGCATGCCCAAAGTGCTTATTCTATATACCCAGCTTTGGGATGCTTACCAAATGATAGGTTTGGCTCAGTTTTCAGAACTAATGTTGAAAGATAATCTTACTTTTTTGACTTAGCTTTTCAATTTCTCTTTTCACATAGTGGTTAAATACTTTTAGAAAAAGTAAACAGCCTTCCCTTTAGTTTTATTGCACAGTTTTTATACTGGCTTTTAGTGCTGGATATTTAGTATATTAGAGAGGGTAAACAAGGTTTCTCTTATGTTAAGTAATGTAAACTTTTTGCAGTTTTTGTTAAATTTAACAATATAGAAGGAAATTTTTGTTGTGAAAGTTGGAACGTCGTATAAAAGAAGAGAAGCAGGGGATCTTGCATTAATAGCCTGTTTCATTCTGATCAGTGACTACTGTCTGTTATATGTTCTTACACTTACGGCAGGATTCTAGCCTGTAGTCAGTAAAATGTTAAGAGTAAATAGTTAATAACAAACACCATTTCAAATGGAGAGAACATTAAAAGCTGTTAGAGAAAGTCTTTATTTTCATTCACATTTCAAATGTGCGGGCTGTGGAGCAAGACTACTAGGATTCAAGTCTTGGCTTTTCTACTTGTTGTATGATTCTAAATAAATTACCTAATATCTCTGTACCTCAGTTTTCCAATTTCAAAGTGGAAATAGTAGAAGTACTTAACGTCTCGTGGGGTTGCTGAAAAGATAATAACATATCTAAAGTGCTTATTGAGGCAACACTCATTAAAAGTTGGATATTATTCTTCTCTCCTTTTCCTTTTTCAAGCTCACCTTTAAGAAGGTAGTCTTTTTTCTGGTAGAGTAATTTAAAATGATGAGCGTTAACAGTTTCCGTCTGAATGTCTAGCGCTTATCAGAGATGATGACTACTCACTGGATGATTTCTCTGATTGCTGTTCAGAAGGTCTTTAGTCTGTTATATGTAGAAGGGAAGTGACTAAGGTTCTAAGGAATTCCAAACTTAATTTTCAGAGACATTGAAATAGGACATATATGCTCCACTAGACTTGTCCCAGCGTTAACATACTAGAGAATACCTGCAGCATTTGTCAGAGATGATCATTCTTTCCTTTTGAAACACTGTCTTCAGTTGGTTTTTGAGGCTTCCTTTCTTCTTCCTTCCCGCTCTTTATTGAAGTGTAGGTGACATACCATATATTAATTTCAGGTGTACAACATAGTGATTCTACATTTATCTACAAGGGGCTCCTCTTGATTCTTCTCTTCGTTCACAACTTGTTTATGGGTTCCTTCTTCTCTAAACATTAGGATAACTTATTCCTGGGACTTTTTCTTTTCAGTTACATTCATTCCCTGTGCATGTTGTTTCTGATTTTGCTGTGATTTTGGGGGAGGCTGAGTACCAAATGTATTTTGAGTGAAACAGTTTTTGTGTTGCTAGGTTGTTAACATTCAGAGCAAGGCATTTCACAACCCTGGCCTCACCTACTAATATGCTAGTGGTGTCTCCTAGTCCTTAGAACAGCTGTAGTAGCTCCCGTGCACTTGCAAATGCTTTGGAGGGCACCTCGTGGAGAAAGCAGCTGTGGCCTGAGTGCTCTCATTCAGTTGCATGCCTTTATTTTTACTTTTTTTTTTAAGTTAGTTTATCCTGAGAGAGAGAATGTGGGGATGGGGCAGAGAGAGAGAGGGAGAGAGAGAATCCCAAGCAGGCTCTGTGCCTTCAGCGCAGAGCCTGATGCGGGGCTCAATCCCACAAACTATGAGATCATGACCTGTGCTGAAATCAGGAGCTGGATGCCTAACCAACTGAGCCGCCCAGGTGCCTGTACATGCCTTTAAATACTGTATATATACTGGTGATTTTCACATTTATCTCCTCTATTTCTTCTCTGAACTCCAGATATCTATTCCTGTTAACAGCTTCATTTAGATACCCAAAAGACATCTCAAACAACATCTGTAAAAGTGAGCTATTGATTTTTCTTTCTAAATCTGTTTTTATTTTCTCCAACTCAGGAAATGCCATTTCTGTACTTCCAGTTGCTCAAAACACAAAGCTGGAATTTCTTCATGATTCTCCTTTTTGTCTTATACTCCATATCTGATCCAATATCAAATCCTGTCAGCCCTGATAAATCTGAAGTCAGACCCACTTCTCACTACTTCCATTGTTACCTTATGGTCCAAGCTACCATTATTTCTTACTTAGATTATTGAAGTAGCCTCTCAAATGGTCTCTCTTTGGGGTCTTGTCCCCCTACAGCCTTTTCTTAATACAGCTGCCAGAAAGTTTTGTTTAAAAAAAAAAAAATTTTTTTTTTAATGTTTATTTATTTTTGAGAGAGAGACACACACACACACACACACACACACACACACACAGTGCAAGTAGGGGAGGGCCAGAGAGAGAGGGAGACACAGAGTCAGAAGCAGGCTCCAGGCTCTGTGCTGTCAGTACACAGCCCGATGCAGGGCTCAAACCCACAAACCATGAGATCATGACCTGAGCTGAAGTCTGGCGCTCAACTGACTGAGCCACCCAGGCGCCCCTCGTTTACTTTCTAAATTAGTCTTTATGTTCCTAAGTGAGACATTTTGAAGTGTAATCTTTTTATTTTCTCCAGTCTGTAACCATGATTTTGTGAAACACAACTTCCAGCGCATTTTCTTCAGGATACATTACAAAATTCATAGGCATGCAAAACCTTTCTGACCTGGGCTCCTATCTGCTGAGGTAATTTGGGGCTGGTGGCATGCTATTTTTGTATGGTGCATTGACATACAAAAACTATGCTTTGTTGATATGGATATTCCCTCCTTGCATTTCCCCCCAGCACAGCCTTCTTGGTTATCACACCCGAGACCTAGTGAACCTGTGTCAACTGCAGAAGCACCTTTCTCTTTTGTAGTCTGGACCAGGGGCTGGCACCTTTTTTTTATGGTCCCCAAGCTAAAAATGGTTTTTATAGTTTTAAAATGGTTAAGAAAGAAAACCAAAGGGAGAATAATATTTTATAACATATGAACATTGTACAAAATTCAAATGCCAGTGTCCATAAAATTTTAATGGAACATAGCCATACTAACTCATTTACATATTTCTACAGCTGCTTTTGCAAAGACTTGAGTAGTTGCAGCAGAGACCATATAGCCTACAAAACCTAAAATATTTACTGTCTGTCCTTTCACAGAAAGTTTGCCTGCCCTTGGTCTAGACCTATACTCCACTTTGTTCCTCTGCCTAAAACACTACTGTCATATTTAGGTTAGGTGCCTTTCTTCTATAGCACCCTCTACTTTTATCATGGCATGTAACACCCTTTGTTGAAAGGTTTGTGAGGTTGTATACTCACTGAAGGCTAGAAACCTTATTTGTCAACCATTGTGTATTCCCCAGGTGTTTGGCACATTATGGGCATTGGATAGATAAATAGTACTCACCCTAAGGAAGGACAAGAGGATGGCCATTTTATTTAAACAAAGTTTCTGTCACACTGCTCTTTTAAATTTTAAGATTTGGGTTTTGCCCAATACACGTAAAATGTAATTTTTTTTCCTGCTTCTGAATTAGAATTCTTAGATTCACCTTGCCCTTTTATTTATATTGGTGGTTGATGAGTGCAAATCATGTAACATTTCTTGAGTCCTTATATGTCAGATACTATGTACTTTAAATGGATTATTTTATCTGATATTTGTGAAATTAGATTTCTTTAGCTGGTAAGATATATTAGATTGAAGTATACTGTGACTACTAAAACTGGAAAATGAAATGCACATGTGCTTATAGAGTGTCACAAAATAATGAACGAGTCAAATGCAATTTTTCTTTAAAATTTTCTTTGAATTCTTACGGTTCTTTCACTATATTTAAGATGCTGGTTACCATTTAACTACTTTTATATTTACATTTGTATGACTTAATAAACCTTAGGTTTGTAGGAAGTTTTAAAATACCATTTAACTTTCAAAAAAATAAAAATACCATTTAACTTTTTAAAATAAATGATACAGCTCCTACTGATTGTACCCAAGTTGAATCCAGATGTGTGGAAGTGTTTTTAGAAAACAAAGAAAAAAAAAATGACTTTTCCCAATTAGCTTTCTATAACTGTCTGAAAATTCATCGGTTTAAAGGAAGAAATGAAGGGTGAAGATAAACATTTTCCAAGACTTCAAATTGAATGAATGCATTTTGTGCTTTTCACTGCAGTTAAAATTGCACAGTTTTAGGGATAATTTAATTGGAAGGCTATTTTTAGTAAAGTTACTTGAATATATGGTGTTGGCTCTACTACAGCTATGCTTTCCTAACAGTTTTGAGGGCATAAAACTTTTTTTCCACCTAGGGACTTTATACTGTATTTGGTCTTCCCTTTGCCTGAAAAATTATCTAACCCTCCACCTCCAGCACTTTTCATGGCCAATTATTTTATATCCTTTAGATTTCAGCTTCTGTATCAATCCTTCAGAGAGAGACTTTCCCTGTGTACTTTCCTGTCTCTGCTGTGTTGTTACTTTTACATCACCATTTATTTCCTTCATAGCACGTGTGTGTGTGTTCTATCAATTTATATTTTTTTTCATCATGGTAAGTGTACTCTTCAGTCCTCACCCCCTATTTTCACCCATCCTTCTACCCACCTCCCCTCTGGTAATCATCAGTTTGTCTGTAGTTAAGAGTCTGTTTCTTGGTTTCTCTCTCTCTTTCCCTTTGCTCATTTGTTTTGTTTCTTAAATTCTGCATGTACATGAGATCATATGGTATTTGTCTTTCTCTGACTTACTTTACATAGTATTATTATACTCTAGCTCTATCCATGTCATTGCAGATGGCAAGATTTCATTCTTTTTTATGGCTGAATAATGTTCGATTGTGTGTGTATTATTTATATAACACACAATCGAACAGTATTCTATTATACACACATATGTATATGTAATATATCGTACACACACATGCATACACATATATCTTCTTTATCCATTCATCAGTTGGTGGACACGGGCTGCTTCCATAGTTTGTCTGTTGTAAATAATGCTGCTATAAATATCCAGGTGCATGTATCCTTTGAATTAATGTTTTTGTATTCTTTGGGTAGATACCCAGTAGTGCGATTGCTAGAACATAGGGTAGTTCTCTTTTTAACCTCTTGAGGAACTTCCATACCGTTTTTCCACAGTGACTGCTGCACCAAGTTTGCATTCCCATCAGCAGTGCACAAGGGTTCTTTTTTTCTCCACATCCTCATCAACACTTGTTTTTTGGCTTTTTATTTTAGCCATTCTGATGGGTATGAGGTAACATTTCATTGTAGTTTTGATTTGCATTTCCCTGATGATGTGTGATACTGAGCATGTGTTGGTTGCCATCTGTATGTCTTCTTTGGAGAAAGCCTTTTACCATTTTTTAATGGGATTATTTGTTTTTTGGGTTGTCGAGTTGTATCAGTTCTTCATATATTTTGGATACTAACCATTTAAAAGATATGTCATTTGCAAGTATCTTCTCCCATTCCATAGATTGTCTTTTCGTTTTGTTGATTGTTTCTTTTGCTGTAAGAAGTTTTTTATTTTGATGTAGTCCCATCAGTTTATTTTTGTTTTTATTTCTCTTGCCTCAGGAGACGTATCTTAAAAAATGTTGCTACAGTCACTGTCAGAAATTCCTTCCAGCGGTCCCCTCTAGTATTAGGGTTTCAGGTCTCACATTTAGACTTTTAATCCAATTTGAGTTTATTTTTGTGTATGGTTTTAAGAAAGTGGTCCAGTTTCATTCTTTTGCATGTAGCTCTTTTCCACAACACCATTTGTTGAAGAGACTGTCTTTTTCCCTATTGGTTATTCTTTACTCCTTTGTTGAAGATTAATTGACCATATAATTGTGGGTTTATTTGGTTATTCTTTACTCCTTTGTTGAAGATTAATTGACCATATAATTGTGGGTTTATTTGTCAGTTTCTGTTTCATTGATCTGTGTGTCTATGCCAGTACCATACGGTTTTATTTTTTTATCATTTTTTCCCAATACCATACTGTTTTAATTCTTACCACCTTGTAATATAACTTGAAATCTGGAATTGTGATACCTCTAGTTTCCTTTAAAAATTTTTTTTTTTTTTAACGTTTATTTTTGAGACAGAGAGACAGAGCATGAACGGGGGAGGGGCAGAGAGAGAGGGAGACACAGAATCGGAAGCAGGCTCCAGGCTCTGAGCCATCAGCCCAGAGCCCAACGCGGGGCTCAAACTCACGGACAGCGAGATCGTGACCTGAGCTGAAGTCGGACGCTTAACCGACTGAGCCACCCAGGCGCCCCACCTCTAGTTTCCTTTTAAAGATTGCTTTGGTTACTCAGGGTTTTTTGTGGTTCCATACAAATTGTAGAATTGTTCTAGTTCTGTAAAAAAAATTTTTTTCTGTAAAAAATGTTAGTATTTTGATAGGGATTACATTAAATGTGGGGATTGGTTTGGGTTGTATACATTTTAACAGTGTTTGTTCTTCTAACCCATGAGCATGTAATGTCTTTTCTATATCTTTGCATCATCTTGAATTTCTTTGTCAGTATTTTATAGTTTTCAGAATACAGATTTTTCACCTAACTTTATTCCTAGATATTTTAGTGTTTTTTGTATGATTGTAAATTGTTTTCTTAATTTCTCTTTCTGCTGCATCATTATTAGTATATATGAAAGCAATAGATATCTGTTCATTGATTTTGTTTCCTGTGGCTTTCCTGAATTTATTTATCTGTCTGATAGTTTTTTCAGAGTCTTGTGTTTTCTATATATAGTGTCTGTCATCTGCAAATGAGTTTTATTCCTTCCTTACCAATTTGGATCCCTTTTATTTTTTATGTTGTCTGATTACTGTGGCTAGGGCTTCTAGTACTATGTTGAATAAAAGTGGTGAGAGTGGACATCCTTGTCTTGTTCCTGGCCTTAAGGGAAAATCTCTCGGTTTAAGTATGATGTTGGCTGTGGGTTTTTCATATAAGGCCTTGATTATGTTGAGTTACGTTCCCTCTGGATCTGCTTTGCAGAGGGTTTTCATGATGAATGGATGTTGTATTTTGTTAAATGCTTTTTCTGCATCTGTTGAAATGATCATATGGTCCTTATCCTTTCTCTTATTGATGTGATGTATCAGATTGATTTGCAAATATGAACCACCCTTGCATTTCTGGAATGTATCCCACTTGATCACGGAGTATGAGTTTTTTGTTTATTTTGAGAAAGAGTATGTGCATGCATGCACACGTGACCAGGGGAGGGGCAGAGAGAGGAGTGAGAAGCTCAAGCAAGGTCTGCACTGTCAGCATAGAGCCCTGTGTGGGGCTCAATCTCACAACTGTGAAATCATGACCTGTGCTGAAATCAAGAGTCAGGCACTTAACTGAGCCACCCAGGCACCCCCGGAGTGTGATTTTTTTAAATGTATTGTTGGATTCAGTTTGCTAATACTTTGTTGAGGATTTTTGCATCTATAGTCATGAGCAATATTGGCCTGTAGTTTTCTTTTTTGTATATGTGATGTCTTTATTGGTTTTGGTATCAAGCCCATAGAATAAATTTGGAAGTTTTCCTTTTTCTATTTTTTGGAATAGCTTGAGAAGAATAGGTATTAATACTTCTTTAAATGTTCAGTAGAATTCACCTGGGCCTGGATTTTTTGGTTTTTTGGGAGTTTTAAAATTACTGGTTCAGTTTCATTTCTGGTGATTGGTCTTGTTCAAATTTTGTTTAGTTTTGGTAGGTTATATGTTTCTAGGAATTTATCCATTTCTTCAGTTATTCAATTTGTTGGCATGCAGGTTTTTATACTATTCTGTTACAGTTGTTTATTTCTGTGGTGTTGGTTGCTATGTCTCCTCTTAGTGATTTTGTTTGGATCCTCTCTTTTTTTTTTTTTTAATGTGTCTTGCTAGATATTTATCAATTTTGTTGATCTTTTCTGAAAACCAACTCCTGGTTTCGTTGATCTGTTTTTTTAGTTTCTGTATCCTTTTTTTTTTTTTAAGTTTATTTATTTATTTTGAGAGAGCAAGTAGGAGAGGGGCAGAGAAAGGGGGAGAGAGAGAATCACAAGCAGGCTCCATGCTGTCTGTGCAGAGCCTGATGTGGGGCTTGAACTCGTGAACCGTGAGATCATGACCTGAGCCAAAATCAAGAGTTGGATGCTTAATCTGAGCCCACCAGGTGCCCCTATATCATTTATTTCTGCTCTGATCTTTATTATTTCCTTCCTTTTGCTGGGTTTGGGTTTTATTCTTTTTCTAGCTCCTTTAGTTATAAAATTAGCTTGTTTGAAATTTTTCTTGCTTTTGAGGTGGTAGGTCTGTTTTACTATAAACTTCTCTCTAAAACCACTTTTGCTGTATCCCAGAGATTTTGGACTGTTGTGTTTTCATTTTTGATTGTTTCCATGTAATTTTTGATTTCTTTGATTTCTTGGTTGACTGATTCATTGTTTAGTAGCATATTATTTAGCCTCTATGTATTTGTGCTCTTCCCAGATTTTTTCTTACGGTTGATTTCTAGTTTCACAGTGTTGTGGTCAGAAAAAAATGCATGGTATGGCTTCGACTTCTTTTTAATTTAATTTGTTGAGACTTGTTTTGTGGTCTATTCTGTGATCTATTCTGGAGAATGTTTTGTGTGCACTTGAAAAGAATGTGTATTCTGCTGTTTTAGGATGGAATGTTCTGAATATGTCTGTTAAATCCATCTGGTCCAGTGTGTCATTCAAAGCCACTGTGTCCTTGTTGGTTTTCTGTTTGGATGATCTTTTCCTCGATGTAAGTGCAGTGTTGAAGTCCCCTGCTATCATTATTATTGTATTACTATCGATTCTTTCTTTTATGTTTGTTATTAATGGTTTCATATATTTGGTTGCTCCCATGTTGGGTGCATACATATTAATAATTATTATATCCTCTTGTTGGAGTGTCCCATTTATGATTATGTAGTGTCCTTTGTGTCTTGTACAGTCTTTGTTTTTATTTTTTTTAATGTTTATTTATTTACTTATTTATTTATTTAGAGAGGGAGAGACAGAGCGTGAGCAGGGGAGGGGCAGAGAGAGAGGGAAACAGAATCCGAAGCAGGCTCTAGGCTCTGAGCTGTCAGCACAGAGTCTGATGTGGGGCTCGAACTCGCAAACCATGACATCATGACCTGAACCGTAGTCGGACGTTCAGCTGACTGAGCCACGCAGGCTCCCCCAGTCTTTGTTTTTAAAGACTTCTGTCTGGGGGTGCCTGGGTGGCTCAGTCGGTTGAGCGTCCGACTTCGGCTCAGGTCATGATCTCACGGTCCCATCCGTAAGTTCAAGCCCCGCGTCAGGCTCTGTGCTGACCGCTCAGAGCCTGGAGCCTGTTTCGGATTCTGTGTCTCCCTCTCTCTCTGACCCTCCCCCGTTCATGCTCTGTCTCTCTCTGTCTCAAAAATAAATAAATGTTAAAAAAAAAAAAATTAAATACTTCTGTCTGATGCTACCTTGGTTTTCTCTTGACATCCATTTGCATGTTAAAGGTTTTTCCATCCCCTTTCAGTCTGCAAGCCCTTGTGATCTGAAATGAGTCTCTTATAGGCAGCATATAGATGGGTCCTGTTTTGTTTGTTTTTTTAATCCACTGTGTCACCTTGTGTCTTTTGATTGGCTTGTTTAGTCCATTTACATTCAAAGTAATTATTGATGAATATGTATATATTGCCAATTTGTTATTTTCTGGTGGTTTCTACAGATTTTCTCTGGTCCTTGTTCTTTCATGGTTTGTTGGCTTTCTTCAGTGATCTACTTGGATTCCTTTTTCTTTACTCTTTGCGTATCTGTTACTGTTTCTTTGTTGTTTGTTTGTTTTGTGGTTACCATCATAGCACTTGTAATTTCTCCTTAGTTTTTGGTCTTTCCTACTAGAAGGAAAGTTGCATGATTTTTCCCATAGAGAGAGGGACCATGTCTCTGGGGCACCATTGTATTTATCATCAGCATAGTACTTGGCACATAGTAAATATTTTTGAGTGAATGGATGACAGTAAGATATTCTGAAATTCCTAAAGCAGTATTTCTTTTTAGTGATGCTGCTTCAAAAGTCATGGTGGAATTGCTGGGAAGTTACACGGAGGACAACGCTTCCCAGGCTCGAGTTGATGCCCACAGGTAATGTTAAACACATTCTGATGGGGGCTGCCTGGAGCTTGGAGGTTGAGCATCCGTGTTTCTCATACAGCAGAAATCATGTTTGCGTCTCTCAGCGATCCAGAGCCATTTGGTACTGTGTGCTCTGTGGTGATTCCACCAGAGCTACCAAAATTCATGGTTTGGTATTGGAATAACCATAGATCGCATGTGGAATAGCCACATGGTGTTTTCTGTTTAGGGTATGGCTGGTATGGGTGTCATCACCCCAACCTGAGAAGTAGAATTTAACCTAAGGTTTACCTTAATATTAAGGTCTGTAGATGAGGAAAAGTTGGTGGCTTGCTAAAAGTTAGCCCATTGCTAATGAGAATAAGGGCTTCAAACAATCCTAGGTCTGTTTAGTAGCAATAATAATAGGATCAGTTTCTTAAATCTAGAAAACGGAAATAGCTTCTTTATAGTGTGTGGC
Source organism: Panthera uncia (assembly GCF_023721935.1). Lineage (NCBI taxonomy): Eukaryota > Metazoa > Chordata > Mammalia > Carnivora > Felidae > Panthera > Panthera uncia. Next base: position 26,834,837 of record NC_064808.1, on the reverse strand, counting down.
TTCACAGGGATCTGTGCATGATAGGTATTGCTAGAAAGTATAGTTTGTGGATGAGATCTCTAACTGAGGTTAAGACTGCCTACATTCAAATACTCCATCTCTTAATGAGTACTTATTGGGTAATTTCTTTCTGAGCCTGTTTCATCATTGATAAAATGGGCATGATAATACTGTCTGCCGGGGTGTTGTGAGGATCAAGTGAGGTAATGCATGTAAAGCACTTAACTCAGTGTCTGGCACATGGTAAGATGCCACTGCTGTTTTGCTTACTCTTTGATTACTTTGGCCATGCTTTCTCTCCAGCTACATTTTTGTCTGCAACTACTTTATTATTTTATTTTGTTAAAACAGATATACCTGACAAATAGATTCATTGGCCGGTTTTAATCCCAATCCAGTAACTTTTTTATGCTGTGTATATATTGAACTCTTAGATATTTTACTGAATTAAATATATTTTGCAGTCTGTTGGCAAAAAGTTCCTGAATCTCAGGACTGAGCTTGTATTTTTGTTTTATAATTAAGGTGTATTGTACGAGCATTGAAAGATCCAAATGCATTTCTTTTTGACCATCTTCTCACTTTAAAACCAGTCAAATTTTTGGAAGGCGAGCTTATTCATGATGTAAGTACTTTAATATGGAAAATATTCTTTTCTAAATGTAACATACTAAAGCGGAGCTCTTTTTCCTTGTATTCATGAGCATGACTGTTAGATCTGGGAAGACAATTGTTTATTCTTTTTATATCAGGAACAGAATGAAATTTAGGACCAGCCTTTTTTTCCAATCACTGAATGTACCTGTTCTTTCTCCCTTTCCTTCATCTCCTTACTTGCCTGTTATGAACTTAAATAATACAAATTTCTTCTTGTATGTGGTGTCAGCCAGCCCCAGTTAGGAGCATAAATCTGATATTTAAACACACATGAACACACTTTTCAAGTACAAGTATAAATAAAGACAGTTTGGGTTAGTTTCCATTTATACTATGCCTTTACTACTCAGGGTAAATCACTTAGAGCTCACTGAATTTACTGATTCTTTCATCTAAGTGTGTCTTAATGAAAGCAAATGGTTTAAATGGTAATTTTATCAAATAGATTGATATTTCTGCACTAAAAGAAGCATAGAGAGTTTTATGGCTGAGATTTAGTGCCTTAAAAATATCTTGAGTATAAATCTTGATTCTGTATTGAATATTATATCTTTATTTTCTGTCTGTAGCTTTTAACCATTTTTGTGAGTGCTAAGTTGGCATCGTATGTCAAATTTTATCAGAATAATAAAGACTTCATTGATTCACTTGGTAAGTTTTGGAGTTTATTCTTGGGAGGGGTATAAAGAAAAATGGGAACATGTTATTCTTTTTTTTTTTTTTTTTTTTTTTTTGGGACAGAGAGAGACAGAGCATGAACGGGGGAGGGGCAGAGAGAGAGGGAGACACAGAATCGGAAACAGGCTCCAGGCTCCGAGCCATCAGCCCAGAGCCTGTTTCCGATTCTGTGTCTCCCTCTCTCTCTGCCCGTCCCCC